>NC_089791.1:38844882-38877382 GCF_040412425.1 Macrobrachium rosenbergii
GCATATCCTTAGAGTTTGAAAATTCTGACTGACGACCAAGAATAGGCTTAATGAAGGTTCCGAAGTGCTTGGCTAAAATGATATAAAAAATTACCAAGTATCATTTGGATGGGAAAATTCTATTTATATATGAACTCTCTCTCTCTCTCTCTCTCTCTCTCTCTCTCTCTCTCTCTCTCTCTCTCTCTCTCTCTCACGAATAAATGCGAAATGCCACGATTAATCAAAAAGCATATTTTGCCTTTAACAGTTAGTCACATGCTGGGGTTAACTAAATTCCGTGTTTGGCAATGTAAATTCGTATTCGTTAGTGAATTCTGCAAACAAGAATATTTTGAAACCTGGAAACCAAATTTTCCGATATACAATGGCGCCTAAATTCCCATGACAGTAAATTGCTTCGGAAAATGAGATGATATTCTGGCATGGACGTCTGTTTTGTGAATTCTTGGTGAACAACAGTGTATTTAGGTCATTGCTATACAGTATATGTTACAATAACGTAGACTATTTTACAATTGCGCTTGTACTATAGTTACATGATCTTTACGCGATAAAACCATGGTAATGACTAAGAAAAAAGTCAGTTAGATTTTTTAATTAATATCCTTTTTTCCTATTCTGGAGAGCTTGCTGAGAGAACAGATTTACATATTTTCACATTTTATGACCTCTTACCAATGCTTAAAGAATCATTTGCCCGGTTCGAAGCCCCACTATTGTTAGCATTAACTGTGACCCTTTTCAGTTTTCTTTGGACTTACAGACCTGCGTGGTGTAATAATAATAATATGTAATAATAATACACACACAATAATAATAATAATAATAATATTCTTTATTGCAGCTCAGGGCCATATACATGGAATATACAAATACAATGCACACGATCTAGATACGTAAGACATGATAATAAAAATGATAATCGGCACTATCCACTCAGTTGCTGAAGAAGTAGAAAAAAATAGAATTCATAGTAATGGCAAAGACAGAAATTGTATGGAGAATAAGAGTACAAAAAGAAATATAAAAAATGATGGCAATTAAAAACACGTTCTGCAGTAACTACGTATTACCCTGAATAGGATTCAAAACACGGCTAAAAGTTTTCAGCCTGATGACCAATATGACCCAAGTAAGACTACATGTGTATTACATCTAAGTAATATCTTGGCCAGGATTCAAAGTAAAGTTAGAAACGAAAACAAAAATGAAAATCGCAAGAATTACAAACACCGTTATTCTGAAGCATAAACAAGTGAAAAATGCGTCGAAGTTTCTTCGGCGAAATCGAGTTTTCTGCACAGCGTATAATGCTGTATGAAACTCTCAACCACGGCCCATGAAACTCTCACCCGTGGCCCATGAAACTTTCAGCCACGGCCCGGTGGTGCCACACGCACGATCTTGGCTAAGTTTGACCTCGAATAAAATAAAAACTACTGAAGCTGGAGGTCTGCAATTTGTTATGTTTCATGATTGGAGAGTGGATGATCAACATAGCAATTTGCAGCCCTCTAGTCTTAGTAGTTTTTAAGATCTGAGGGCGGAGAGAAAAAGTGCGGACGGACAGACAAATAGACATCTAAAAGGAAAATCGCGATAATTACAAACATCGTTTTTTAAAGCTAAAAATCAGTTTTTGGCGGTGTGGTGCAGAACATCTGCCTCATCAGAGAAAATTAAATTAATTAGCTTAATATTTCTTTAATAAATGACTTAAACTATATTGTTTCTTCTTTATGCCCATTACTTTGAGCTATAGCACTAACTCTATTGTAAAAAAATATTCTATGATTTATTATGCCAACATCTAAGAATCATATCAGTTCACTGAACACTTGCACATAGGAACTGATTTGTACTAATGTATATTGGCCCCATAAAATGTACTGTAGAGGTTTTGAATGCACCATATTTGCTATTTAATTAATTATAAGTAATTACTCTACTCAGTGAGGCTAATTAATTTTCCATGTCTCACTGAAAGCTGCAGGACTTGCATTAACAATTTAATGAAAGCCATTCCTTGTTCGCCGTATTGAAGTGATGTCCGTAATTAAAAAAATTAATCTCTTTGGTAATTAATTTTTCACAGTTATTTTTTCTGAAGCTATCTCTAAAAAAAGAACTTTCCCAGTTATAAATAATTTACTTTGTGTACATTTTCAAAAATAAAACAATTTAATTTTCTGAATTTGCTATAAAAAAGAAAATATATTTCTTTTAATTCTCTCTCTACTAAAGTAAGGCGGAATACTCCTGGATGTCAAGATTCTAAATAAAATATGTGAACTAAACCTTCCTTCCCACTATTTTGCCGTTTTTTGTTTTATAATAACCTCATAAGTATGCTTTTTTTTGTAATTAAATCCCTGACAGTAGGTCTACATCTCGATGAAAAATTTTTTATCGAAGTTTAATTTAAAAGAGTAACCACACTGAATTTCAAATAAAAAGCAACTTTTGATCCCTAATTTAAATCGACTTTTCCCCTTTAATCACTTCTATGTAATCCCTGATAGCATTTTCATCTTCTATCTTAAAAAAATGCTTTCTGTGATCTCAAGATTTCAATTTCCTTCATTCGAATGCATTTCTTTCAATCAAAGCTTCCACTTCCCTGAAAATATTAGTCATTTCCTTACAAGATACGCAGTCTAGCGCACTACAAAAGCAACTGTAAGGCCAGGCACGTATTTCAGTTGTTATTACAGAAATTACAGCGACGCTGTTTTCCGTTACAGCACTCCTGCTAATCTCGGAAAATCTCGAAAAGGAGAGGCCATCCATCGCAAGCGAAACGACAAATCGATGCGGCACGCAGCCGCCCACCACACAATTTCGTTGCATGACTCTTCTTCGGAAATAAAACGAGACGAGAAAAGAATAAACAAACAAATGTTCGGTGGCGCTGTATATTTACTCGGTAATCTGACTTGATTCGCTGTAATCCCTTGATGACCTTTGAAATCGATAAGAAACGCAGCGTTAGTTTACTTTCCGTTCTCTGGTTTTTCTTCTGTTTTTCTCCGAAAGTCGGCTGTGAATCATTTCGGAAATGGGAATAAACTGTGAGTTCCGACTGAGAATCACTTTTCAATTCTTTAAAAAGAGATGCCTGTCTTTGTAAGAAAAGATGCTCTGTAAAAGTTTGTCGGGATGCTGATATTGTAGCCTTTCGTGGGCTTTAAACATCATAGGTTTTCGTGGGTTTTAAACAGGGAATAATTAACGCCCATAAAATAATGAGTGCTTAATACATGCACGGAATCACCAAAACACGTGACGTCACGCATAAGTACGCAAGGAAAAAATGAAACACAAGATATATAATTCTTAACATTTTCCATCTATAGTTTTCTTAAACGTCTTCCAGAGGACTGAACTTACTTTTCTTGCAAATCGGGTGTGAATACTTTTTCCAATCGTCTCTATGTTCGGTTGCAGTGTCACCCTAAAATAAATAAATAATTACATATATATATATGTACATATATATATATATATATATATATATATATATATATATATATATATATATAATATATATATATATATATATATTTTTCTGTGTTTCAGTACCTTCATGTGATGTCTTAAAGAACTACATATGAAACTAATTAAGATTTATACCCTGTATTCTTTTTTCCTTGAAGTACTTCTGCATACTAACATACTAACATATATATATATATATATATATATATATATATATATATATATATATATATATATATATATATATATATATCAGAGAAGACGGACGAAAAATCACACATCACTAGGCTGTCTTATTTATTTTAAAACCAACGTTTCGTAATTTTGTACTTAATTACATCTTCAGGGCTGTGCACAAGAAAAGATAAAACATAAAAACAGTTATAAGTACAGTCTTAGAATACGTTTAAAATGTTACAGTAAAAAATGAAATAAATAAGAATAAAAACACAACCAACCTAGAGGTGAAACAGTATGAACTAAATGAAAGAAGCCAACAAGTAAGGAGTTAAGCAAATACAGTTGACCAGCGGATGTGTGAGTATTAACTCCTTACTGTGGTGGCTTCTTTCCATTTAGTTCCATAATTGCTTCACCCTAGGTTGGTTGTGTTTTTATTCTTATTTATTTCATTTTTACTGCAACATTTTTAAACTGTGTCTCAAGACTGTACTTATAACTGTTTTTATGTTTTTATCTTTCAGTACAGCCCTGAAGATGTAATTAACAAAAATTGATTGAAACGTTGGTTTTAAAATAAAATAAGACAGCCTAGTGATGTGTGGTTTTCATCCGTCTTCCTCTGGATATATGCCTGAGTATTTCAGTCCCTATATATATATATATATATATATATATATATATATATATATATATATATATATATATATATAAATATATATATATATATATATATATATTTTATATCCATTCAAATGCATGATATTAATATAAAACTAACACCAAATCACATAAAAGAAAAAGAACCACCCAACAGCTTAGAGTATTTATAATGTACAATTGTATATGTATGAATATACTAAGCAGTTAATTATTGCATAAAAAAGCAGACTGTTGAAAAAACACGAGTTCAAAAACTGTGCCACACATTATTAAGTCATTTTAGATTACTGACTCACCTTCCACTAAGGACTAGCTTAATGTCTGCAAACGTAGAAGTCACAACTGGAAATAAAACTATTTGCTTTAAGATTTATAGAATGGAATATAGAGTTTAAAGGCCACACTGGGACCTATGAGGTCATTCAGCACTGGAAAGGAAATTGGGAGAGGTAGGTTTGAAAAGGCGTGAGAGGAGAGAACCTCACAGTTGCACTCCATGAAATAATTGTTAGAGGAGGTGGATAGCAAGATGGAAGAAATTTAATGAGAAAACGAGGTACAGTAAAGGAATGAAAGGGGTGCAGCTAGGGGACGAAGGGGACGCTGCAAAGAACCTTTATAATGCTTACACCCTTTGTGAGATGCACTGACGGTCCCACCGCCTACGGGTTTAAGACTTCATAGTATCGACTGGGGCCCCGAGACCGAATAAGCTATGGAGCTGCAAGACTGATGCCTTCCGTGCAAAAAGGATCAAAAAGCGTTGCTGAAACTTTCAATGGACCATAGAAAGAACAGAGTACCAGAAAGAATAACTATTGAACCACTGAAAATTCTCAGAAGGAAACGATCAATTTAAACGATTTATGTGTGGATGATTTCTTGGTTACTGGCAACATTGATAATGTTTGTTTAGAGGGAAATAAAATACTTTTGAAGTCTGTGATAGGTTCTGTATGTATCGTAGGTTGAGATAGCACCAAAGCTTTTATGTGAGGTAAAGAGAAAGCCTACAAACGGGGAGAACAACAAATATAAACTATGTATTTGGGAGGTATAATCAGTCGTAGAGCAACTGCTTCTCTACTCATGGCGTGGCTATCTAAATTTTCCAGTCCTCAATGATCACAGAAATCAGTAGATGACAAATACCTAGAAAACAAATCAAGAATATTGATGCAATACAAAGATAGAACACAGGCTTCCCAAATTAATAAAGGCGAAACACGATCTTTTCATAAAGAGCCATTACTCGTCGAGGTCAGAATGTATCAATGGCTCCCCATGATACAGCGATATGTATTATCCCAAGGAGACAGAAAACCGAATGCCCCTACTAGTCAGTTACAGCAAGTTGACGATACTGGAGAGTAGACTAAAGGATGATCATCCCACACAACTGCAAGAATAGAATAGAAAAGAATATACACTTAGGTTAGAGGGCCAAGCGCTAGACCTATGAGGTCATTCTGCGCTGAACGGAAACTGACAGTAAAACGGTTTGAAAGATGGAAAACCCTGCTTTGCACCATGAAACAATTGTTAAAGATGGTAGTGCAAGATGGAAAAACGAGAATATGAACGTGGGGTATAGTAAAAGGAATGGAGGGGTTGTTAGGTGGCGAAGGGACGCCGGTAAAGAACCTTAAGTGCTGCGTGAGGTTCATCATGAAGAGTACAACCACAAAAACTCTAAAAATACGTCCAATTCTCCACACGTCATTCAGCCTCATCCGAATTCATCAAAAAGCTTATCTACGGGGTTAAAGAAGAATAAACTTACTTGCAGGCTATACTTCAATCTGACTTCAAAATTGGCTAGATAATATTACAATGAATCATGATATTAGTTAGTGTTAGGCCAGATATTAAATATATCAAGGTACGCCAAAAAATAACATGACCTTGTTACTTTTGTTTTTAAATTACTCATATTGTTTAATTCCTTTTACGCAAACAGAAATGTTATAAGAAACTGGATTTATTATGAAGCTAACTGATCGACAAAATCAATTAATGATATGAGATGCTTTAAAGACACTCTCCGTATACCTTTCACTTAAAATAGGGATACACAGCTCAGCGAGGTTTGAGAAAATAAATATAAATAAATACCTAAAAAAAAAAACAGTGAAACATAAGACACTACTCACTTTATTCCCTACACGAGCTTGAAAATGTTACACAAGTCAGTTATTTAAACATTCACCCTAAAACATATATTAAAAGAGAGAACAATTGATATAATGATACATGCAACTAAATCCACATACAATGATCTGGACAATACCCCCTTCCAGTCTGAGAGACAGAATATTGTTTGAAGAAATCAGGAAAGGCTGCTATGACCCAGGCAAACCTGTGTGTGTATATATATATATATATATATATATATATATATATATATATATATATATATATATATATATATATATATATATATGTCAGGTGTGGATCTGAGGTGGGGTATGGTCTGTTTATCAACAATGTCCCCAGAGAGTCTACGATTTTTAGCCAAATGGAGTTTTAGTACACTTACTGACACCGGCGAGTGATAGGAGTTCCTAACGGTTGTGGTATGTTCGTCGCACTGTTCTTGTAGTATATATATTTAGGATTCACACCCTGTACTGTCCTTTCGTCAATGGCTTGGAAATAAAGTCGAAACCGGTCAGGACCTACACCCTGTTTCTTATTTTTCACCTGTGGTAATGTGTATATATATATATATATATATATATATATATATATATATATATATATATATATATATATATATATATATATATATCACATTACCACAGGTGAAAAATAAGAAACGGGGGTGTAGGTCCTGACTGTTTCGGACTTTTTTATTTCCAAGCCATGACGAAGGACTGATACAGGTGAGAAGTCACAAATATATACTACAAAAAGAACAGTACTGACGAACATACACAACCGTTAGGGACTCCATATCCCCACTCAGGCCGGTGTCGAGGTAGGAAAATGCCTTAAAACTCATTTGGCTGAAAATCACAATAGACTCTCTGGGGACATTGTTGATAAACAGACCATACCCCACCTCAGATCCACACTGACCTGACAGTGTCATGGAGGCGGAGTTTGGAAACTCATTAACATTACTACCCTCGTACTGTGTTTCATAGTATGATAGTCCTATTTACACATCTCTACGTTTCACCTTAAAGCTTTAAACAATTTATAAAATTTCTTTGATATTAAAGGATCAAGTTTATACATCCCGGACTGATATTCATATATGGTTGTAACTTTCTTTTATAAAGCTAGATTCAATGATGTTCCTTTCCAGCATTATTAGAATATACAATCCTTTTTGCCCTTCCCAGTTGATAGCATGATTGTTCTCACAACATGTGTCAAATATACCACTGTTTGTGCATACTCACATTTCTTATGTTGTTCAATTTTTCCAGTGCTCTCCCGGTTTGGTAATAATATAAAGTTGTCACAAGACTGGGAAGGGCAAAGGATTGTATATTCTAATAATGCACTGAAAGAAACATCATTGAATCTAGCTTTATAAAGAAAGTTACAACCATAATATGAATATCAGTCAATGGATGTATAAACTTGATCCTTTTAATATCAAAAGAAATTTGTAAATTGTTTAAACTTTAAGGTAGGCAGTAGAGATGTATGAAAAATAGGACTATCATACTTGTAAACACAGTACGAGGGTAGTAATGTTACGAGTTTCCAAACTCGTTTCCATGACACCGTCAGGTGGTGGATCTGAGGTGGGTATGGTCTGTTTATCAGCAATGTCCCTGAGAGTCTATTGTGATTTTTAGCCAAATGAGTTTTAAAGGCCACCCCACCTCGGGACACTGGCCTGAGTGGGGATATGGAGTCCCTAACGGTTGTGTGTATGTTCGCTTCGCACTGTTCTTGTAGTATATATATTTCTGTGACTTCTACACCCTGTATCAGTCCTTTCGTCAATGGCTTGAAGTAAAGTCGAAACCTGGCAGACCTACACCCCTGCTTCTATTTTTCACCTGTGAGTAATGATGAAATGAATCACGTACAAAAGTGATACAATCATATATATATATATATATATATATATATATATATATATATATATATATATATATATATATATATATATATATATATATATATATATATATATAAAGTGTATATATATATATATATGTATATATTTATATATATATATATGCATATATGCACATAATATATAATAATAATATTATATATATATATATATATATATATATATATATATATATATACAGTACATACATACACATACATACATATATATACTGTATATATCGAAGAAGGTGACTTGACTAAATGCGATAATTATAGAAGCATTCCTCTTGTATCAGCTAGAAGAAAATTTTCAATACGCTGAAAAAGAACCAGATAAAAATTTGCATAGGCCTAAGCAACCTAATTTTAGAAAAAGCAAGAGTTCCACCGATCAAATATTCATATTAGGACATAGTGTGCAGCAGTGTATGGAATTTAAAAATCCCTTTCTCGCGGCTTTTGTTGGTTACGCAAAGGCATCTGACTACGTCCACATACCAGTATTATGGAAAGCTAACCGAAATTATGCATGAATGAAGTAGATGCAAAGCTAATGTTCATGGGGCCTTGTCAAATGACTGCAGTAAATGGCTGGATGCTACGACGGAACGTTATTTCACTTTTGTTGTTTGCAAATCAAACAATGAAGCAACTGAATAAATTCTGGAAATGAAACAGTCTAAAACTGCAAATAAAAGTAAGATCATGCATTAGTCTAGTACGATCTTTGTTCCTATAAGGACATCATAACTCATGTTGTGACAATGAAATACAAGAAGAGAACGTACCAATTTACACGACGCTGGAAAGAAAGTCTTCAGAAGAGGCATCTCCAATACGAAGGAAATGCTGTGACCAATAAACATAATTGATCGGTTGATTTGTTTACATAGTGTGGTATCCAAACGACTTCGGTCATAGACTACATGATGGACAGAATAGAATGGCACGTGCATAATGTAGTCAAAACAGGTGTTTCTCTATACTAAACAGAGACCCCGGACATTTTCAAAATGAGACCCGGATATTTATGCAGTCAAAACAGGTGTTTCTCTGTACTAAACTGAGACCCCGGACATTTTAAAATGAGACCCGGATATTTATGCAGTCAAAACAGGTGTTTCTCTATACTAAACAGAGAGCCCGGACATCTTCAAAATGAGACCCGGATATTTTCAAAGTTAAAATATAGCATTCTACCAGGAACGTGGAGGTGATTAAAGGTATTCATCAAACTGGCTGAAACCGTACAAACGTTATAAACTGATAGAATAAGTTTGTTACCGCGTGAGCCTATTTACTGAGACATAATAAAAATCAAAGCAACAGATATCATGGCAAGTTGGCTCAGTGTACAACAGAGCATCAGAAGTTTTAAATAAAATTAAATAAATAAAATTAAATTACATATTATGCAAACCCTAATGTCCCTCATTCCTGCAACTTCGTGACCTCTGTACTAGAAAAATAGAATCTATACGAAATATATTTAACTCCCTCTTTGGAGGTATCATTTCTCCATTATTTATAAATTGCTTACACGAAATAATCTATAATTTTCATTTACCTTCCTCTAGGTTAATAAAAATGGATATCTTTGCAACTTATTATGTTCATCGTCCTTTAGCTCTCAATTATACTGATATCTGATTTCAAAGTTACTGGACTGTTGAACAAATGATTTCGAAAAGACAATTTCTTGAGTGCCTCATTAACCAAAATAATTTTATTTAACCCTTTAGCTCTCAATTATATCTGATTTCAAAGTAACTGGACTGTTGAACAAATAACTTCGAAAAGACAATTTCTCGAGCGCCTCATTAACCAAAATATTTTTATTTATTGAATAGGTATATTGCCCGTATCTTTCCACCGCTGATTCTTTAAAGAATCATAAAAGAGTTGTGCATACGAATGGTATCCCTCCTCTAAGATTTTAATCTAAGTTTCCAAAAGTGCATTGGCATAATATGAAGAGAGAGATGCGCAGAAGGCCTTCCTATCCAATTCTCTCCGCATTTTCAGCTTCAGCAGGACTACATAGTAATTCTTTTATTCTTCAAAATATCTTCGATAGAAACGAAGTCATAACCGCATAACTAAACCTTAATTACAATCGGATAGATATATATTTAAAAAACATATTAATGTGACATTTTCTCAACTCTCTTCTCACCACAGCTATTTCATAAGACTTCGGTATGACTTCTGAATACTTTGGCTGCTATTTCTCTTTCACACAATTAACGTTTCAGGAACACTCGGGTAAAAAACTTTGTGATGAACAAGTTTCTTATATGTAAGATCTTTTCTCCAAGCAAGTTCGAACTTCAGGAATTCATTTATTCAGCGAGTGTCCCAATTCGGAAGCGTCTTTCTTCTCCCGAAATTCTATATGAACAAGACCTTCTAATATTTTTGGCAACATGCCAGTACCTAATGTGAAGAAATTCTGCGTGTATTCAAATTGCCAAAAGTTATAAGTGAATGAGCAGAAAACAATTTTACTTGAATACTTCAACCAGTGACTGTTCCTGTAGATAAAGGGTCACAAAACAATTAGGAACGATGCAGGAAAAAAAACAAAATATCAGGGCACTTTTATACATATACTCATTTAGGAAGCTTTATAGGATTTTATGAAAGAAAGAATACTTTAGACTTGATAAACGGAGGCTCTTGCAGAAAAAGGATCAGAGACATACAAAGTAAAGGGAAAAAACGAGAATTCATATTGCAAAGTTGTTTACGTTTCAGTTAATAAAGTACTGGGGATTTTTTTTTTTTTTTTAGCTGCGGATATAACCATGATATAAGATTCCTTTCATCTTGGAAAAAACTTCTGCTCTTTAGAATTGGGAAGCACAGCAGTCCCTATGGAAAATGTATAACAGCAAAAGGAAAGGTTCGGAATAGCTGGTACAATCATCACCGTGGTGACGAAGTTAAGGAGTAGCACAGGACAAAGCTTAGAGCAGAAGTGAAGAATGTCTGAAGAGAGGAAGAGCAAATGCATTAACCGCCGCTGCGTTATAATGGCTTGAGAGGTGCTGAAAATAAGTCCAAGTCCTAAGCTACAGAAGTTTGACGCTGCGGTATCTAGCCTACGGTTGTTTGAAACTAAATCTTGAAAAGATACGAGTATATACGCTGCAATGTGCAGTGCCTAGAACGCTAGTTAGCTTCACAGGATCTACTGGTGTTCTCAACAGAAATCTAAAAATTAAATGATCTTAGGTATGTGGTAAGTTTCTACAAAGTAATAGACCCTGAGGCTATCTCGCTCCTGTTATGTTGATATCCGCCAATATTTTCCACAGTTGGCTGCCATTTAAAATGCAATGAATGTTTACAACAAACAGAAAAATTATTAAAAACGTCAGTGACTAAGTTCATAAGATTAACCATTGCAGTAAACATCCACTATGAAGCAGATAAAAAAAGTAAACGTAACAAAATAAATTTTATGCCAATAAAAAGCATATTTAGTACAGCATTCTTAGTTTTTATTGCGTCAACTGGCTTTGATTACCATTTATAATGGCTAACAAATTCTCGAATTCCTAAAAATTTCTACACCTAAGTGACAGGAGCAAATATTAATATAATAAAAACGTATCCCAATATTTCGGTAAATAATGAAAATTTATCTCATTAATTATGAAATCATTCGCTGCTAAATTCCGGATTATTCTGTAAGCCGGCTGTTGCTTTTACACTATTACGCATCTGTTTAACCATTTCTGATACAATAACAAAAGAATTGTTGGATTTGCGTCAAGTTTTTTTTAAGTTTTGTATTAATATTCAATTATTATTAGTGTTCAATTATTCTAGTTCATATTGCATCCAAATATAATAAGGCACGTCCTTACGTACCAAAGGAGATAAGACGCAATCACGTTGATTTAATGGAAGTGATAAGTGTTAATGATAGCGGAATAACATTACTGACTGGGAACACTAAAAAAAAAAATACACAAACTAGTGTAATAGATACTAAGGAACAAAAATGAATATCCTTAAAGGAAAGTCATTACAACGTTATCTAAATCGCCTGAAAAATACACCAAGCACTATAGATAAAATCGACGGCTGGTAAAAGACCCGTTTATAAAACAAAATGCACTGGACATTGTCAACATTCAATTACTTCGAAAAAATGGAATTTGCCATCCCAAAGTAGTTTTTAACCAAAACAACGCATCACATGTAATAGCGCATTCGGAGGGTATATACTCTATATAGAGGTGAAAATTAGAGGAAAAAAAAAGAAAAATGAAGATGGACAGACAGTTAGGGGATTGTATGAAAAGTTAAGGACGAAGAATATTACAGCTGGGGGGCCCCAGCAACGCTACATAAACACCGAATACCGCTTCCGTTGTGGTGGGCGTATCGGCCACACGTTTTATTTCAACTTTCAGTCGCCTGTCATTTCTGATTTTGGAAACATCTGCGAGATTTGCGCCCTGCCTTAAATGTTATAAAATGTGCTGCGTAATTAAAGAAATTTTCCCCCATATATTCTGCTATTTAATATAAACTAAATCTATTAGTAAACCCTCCACAACGAGATCATAGATATATATATATATATATATATATATATATATATATATATATATATATAACACATTTATATACATTATATATATATATATATATATATATATATATATATATATATTATTACATATATAATATATATAATATATATTATCTATATATATATATATATATATATTATATTTTTTCTCATCTTTTCTGAGACTAGCTGGTTAATTATAGCAATCAGCAGCATGGTTCGCTACACATACAAATTTTCTACATAAAAGTTAAAAGGTAACTCTAAATTTCCAAGCGTTGGAAAATGTCCTTCATCATATAAACATAAAAGAAAACCAGAATTTCTGCCAAATCTACTCAACATAAAACGGAATATTCCTCAGTGTCACTCAAACAACAGATGAAAATGGCTTTTAATTCAATTTGACTGACAGGTTAAATAAAGCTATCCCCAAGAAATACTGAATAACTTCTGATACTGACTTTAAACTAGTAAACTTTTGAAAATCATATTCTAAAGATTTGCTTGTGAAATGGACAGCATTTAGATGCGTAACATGGAAGAATATTAAGAACACAAGATACGCACTTTACCTTTGGGGTTCCACACGATGCAATTGAAGTTTAAAAGCCATCCAGAATGATATTAAGTTTGGCATATATTCAATTTTGAGAGGGCATTACCTTAACGTGGAGAAAAGTAACCAAACGAAACAATGAATCCAAATT
This sequence comes from Macrobrachium rosenbergii, assembly GCF_040412425.1. NCBI lineage: Eukaryota > Metazoa > Arthropoda > Malacostraca > Decapoda > Palaemonidae > Macrobrachium > Macrobrachium rosenbergii. The sequence continues at coordinate 38,858,608 of NC_089791.1, forward strand.
AAAAATTACGACATTCGCTTAGTCATCTGGATACTTACTCTAGAAAATGAATCGCATCTTAGACATACTTAACGCTGTATATACGTAGCCTTAACATGGGGAAAAGTGACAAAGCGAATCACTAAATCAAAATTTAAAGATACGACATTTGCTTAGTCACCTGTATGCATACTCTAAAAACGCATCGCATCCTTTAAATTTAATCAATAGTCAACACGTTCATTATCCAACAGAAAATATTCACTTTTTATATGCTTAAATGTTGCAATAACGTGCATTTGCTCTTCAGAACAGAAAATGTTTTACAATCACAACTGACACTAATCGTATGAAAAGAAACAAATAATAAATCTTCATCATCTGAAAGATTAAGCCTTCAGTATTCCTGTTCAATGTTTTCTTTTGTTGCAAGGCACAATGAGAAATGACTGCTGGACTACTGAACATCAGCAACAAAGTTAAAAATCCTTGAATTCATTATCTGTTTTAATTTCACTGATACGAATAGCAATTAATTCCATCTTCAATAAAAAATTAATTAAATTTCAAAAACTCCTATACTAAAACCAACAACCATTTAGTAAAATTTAGTTTCTTTAACGAAAAGAAAAAGAGAATCTTATGAATCTGCTGCGTATGAGAGATACAAATCATTACCGCAAAGTAAATTTTCTGTATAACATATTACAGTACATTTAGCCTCTCTTAAACCATTCTTTAAACATTTTTCTCTGAAAATGTTCCCAGATTTATTATTTATTAGTTTATCGTTCTGGATGGCATTCACACCATACTACGTGCTACTGGAGTTTCACTACTTCCATCCTCTAAAATATAAAGAAGCAAGAATCATCGATTGTGAAAGCCGTTTGAACTTTCAAACATATAACAACCAAACACTAATTAAATATCACAGAAATAGATAACAGATGAGAACCAAATATACAAGAAAATATTTCATATTAGTGGCCTCAACATACAAAAGTCTTGATACACAAGGGGGAATTTCCTCCTGAAACTCTCCGCACCGAACTCCCATCCAGATCTCTCTCTCTCTCTCTCTCTCTCTCTCTCTCTCTCTCTCTAGCTACCTTGCCAAGTACTGTAAGTATATACCTTTGCACGTAAAATATTTACATCATTATACATTTACGAACGTGCGAGTATACAGGTATATGTACGCATATGTACACGCATATCAGTACAGTATTCAGTCCCTTTCATATCCTAATCAGACTACACCTACTATAACATAATATACTGACGACAACTTCTGTTGTAATTAATCTGTAGGTATACCTTATGAATGACTTCGCAGCATCAGGCACTACAGCATATTTCATAAGAAAAATTCTGAATCCTCCGGTAACATACAGGAAATAACAAGTGAAGCGTGGCTAAATGATATCGAAAGGATTCTACAGAACAGAATATAGAATTTAGGCCTAAGGCCAAGCACTGGGACCTATGAGATCATTCAGCGCTGAAACGGAAATTGATTGTTAAAAGGTTTGAAAGGTGTAACAGAAGGAAAACCTGGCAGTTGCACTATGAATCTACTGTTAGAAGAGGGTGGAAAGTAAGATGGAAGAAAAAGAATATAAACGGAGGTACAGGAAAAGGAATGAAAGGGGTAGCAGGCAGGGGGCGAAGGGACGCGGCAAAGAACGGTAAGTAATGCCTACAGTGCACCGCGTGAGGTGCACTGACGGCACTACCCATCCTACGGGGGAAAGGATTTTACGTATGAGCCTACAGTCAGATATTCCTCAAATGTCTTGAAACTGAGAAGCGGTGGTCGGGGCGGAGTGATCTAGACCATAAAGTGAGGAAACAAGAAGAGAGAGAGAGAGAGAGAGAGAGAGAGAGAGAGAGAGAGAGAGAGAGAGAGAGAGAGAGAGAGAGCGTTCATTATTACATATAATGAATAAAAAGTTCAACTCACTTAGCCAAGACAAAATCTTTTAAAACTCTGGGACTCCAGTAGCACAATAGCGTGGCTTCGCTTACCTGCAAAGAAATTTAACACTATTAACTTTCTGTTGGTGCTTAAAATGCTAGAATAAAACAGAAATTATGCTAAAATCTTTGGTAGGCCTATATTTTCCAATATGGCCATCTAAATAAACACAGTCATGGTACACTGAGTTTTACCGTTTAAAAATTTTACATAAAAATGAAGTAGAAGTATTGAATAGTCGTGTTAATTAACAACCATAAAAATATTAATATGCATTGCATCTGACACGAAATTTTTGACAAGGAAAAATAAAATTATTGCTGTAAATAGACAAAATTTTATATCCCCAACATTTTTTTTAGGAAAAGTGTATGGAGACAGTTTCGCAGCTTTGCAACAAATTAATACATTCCATTATTACAGACTATTAACCCCGATAGATCAGGGTAAGAGTCAACTTAAATTTTAATTATAAACCATTATCGCATCCCCCACCCCCAACCCCCCGCCTCATAAAAAAAGAAGTTTAGATCGATCATGTGAAAACTGACCTTTTATTAGTGTAGAAAGCCAAGCGGGATCTTGTGCCGAAACGTAGAAATATTTCGGATGAATCGAAACACCAGGAAAGAGAAAATGTCAAACCACGCTGAGAAGGGACACCAGATACGCAAACCTGAAATGGAAGCAGAGGGAAGTCAAACAATTTATAAAGGTTATACAAGAACTTAAAACTTAAAAAATTAGACGAGTTTCGCCATCGGAAAAGGTATGGTGGGTCCGAAGGAGAGATTGGAGTTATACCGAGAGTTCGTTCTTAAATTCTCTGATTCGAGTCTAAGATGAAAATAAAAGAAATAGAAAACGAAATGTGTAATTTTGCAACGAGTCGGAAAAATTACTTATGCGTGTGAAAACCCGTAATTACATTCACCGGTATGACAGCAAAACTTCACTTACTTAAGCAAAGTCAAAGCCAGCCTTTATGCCTTGATTGCTCAGGTGAGTAACTCACTATTACCGAATTTTCCATTCCAAAAAAAAGAAGGATGTTAGACGATGAGATTTTATGAATAAAAACAAAATAAGGAAATCGTTTGCCCTACTAGATGCTCACCTCTCAGGAGCCATCAAGCTTACAACGGCACAATCTATCGATTGCATATTCTCCAATATACATACCAGGAAAATTCCATTCCAATTTCTATCCCATCCCCCACAAAGAAACCTTAAAATTAGTTTAAAGAACACTAACATTTACCTAAGAACTAGTTTAAAGAACAATAACATTTACCTAAAAATTGGTTTAAAGAACAATAACATTTACCTAAAAATTAGTTTAAAGAACAATAACATTTACCTAAAAATTAGTTTACAGAATAATAACATTTACCTAAAAATTAGTTTAAAGAACGATAACATTTTCCTGTTTCAATCACACACACACACACACACACAGAGAGAGAGAGAGAGAGAGAGAGAGAGAGAGAGAGAGAGAGAGAGAGAGAGAGAGAGAGAGAGAGAGAGAGCAAAATAAGGAAAATAGCAGTTCTTGAAATTAGCAACCAATCCTGACACAGGCAACCACTGAACTTGAAATAACACAGATGGAGAGAGAGAGAGAGAGAGAGAGAGAGAGAGAGAGAGAGAGAGAGAGAGAGAGAGAGAGAGAGAGCAAAATAAGGAAAAATAAGCAGTTTCGAAATTAGCAACCAATTCTGACACAGGCAACTAATTTCGAACTTGAAATAACACAGACGGAGAGAGAGAGAGAGAGAGAGAGAGAGAGAGAGAGAGAGAGAGAGAGAGAGAGAGAGAGAGAGAGAGAGAGAGAGAGGCAAAGGTATTACCAAGTGACATACCTATAAAAAAAAAGCGACAAACACTCCGTTTGAAATAGGTGATAGACACATTTGCCAGAATGGGGGACCCTGTCTCTTCGGGCCTCTATAGGAAGGATGTGAGCAGGTACCCTTAGATAGCCACGGTTTTTGGGCTCCACAAGCAGCCCACAAAAAGGCCCATTTAATAAAACAGGGCATGTGGGCTTCTCTGGGAAGCACCAGGGGGCGCACGGCAACGCCAGAGACCAAGACTCGTCCGGAATACCCGGAGGATACACTCTGTTAGTCATATTATGTAATTTATTTTTGGAAAAAGACACTAAACAGCTCCTGCTTTCTAAACCTCTCGGAAGACACGGAACCCATCCTGGAGCCAACTGTAAGTCTCCGGAGCCAAGGATGGATTCCATGTCTTCTAGGAAATTTAGAAAGCAGGAACTGTTACCTGTCTTTTTCCAAATCAAAATCAAATCAATTTTATTATTAGAGGCCATGCTCTGGGTATTTCGGAGGGAATCTTTGGTCCCTGGTGTTGATGGGAACTTCTGAGGCTCTCCAGAGATGCCCAAAAGCACTTGGGCCTCCCTGAAGAGACAAGGGTGTCCCTCTTTGGTCGATGTGACTTCCGCCAATTTCAGACGATTTGGATAAACTTGAGGCCTTTCTTATAACTTTCAGAAACTATTTCGCGCAAAAAGTAAATCCAAAGGCACTGCTGGTTCATAAATGAATATGGAGTCAAAACTAACTCGCATACCTTGATTTCTGAGAGGATTAATTACCTTCTGTCACTGAGAGAGGATGAAGATGAAGAGATTTTAAGAATAAAGCCCTCTTGGTAATCAACCAATGACATTCCCTCATATATACCAACTGATGTACCTGCCAAAAATTTCAGAACAATAACATGCTCCTAGATATTTGTTTTTTAAGGATAAACTTTTTCTTTATAAGAATGTGGGGGTGGGGGTGGCGGTGAATGGGAGGGGATATGCGTGATTCCTCAAAATATTTCCTCACTGTCTGAAGAAGAGAATAGAAACAGATTCACTGCAACGCAATTTATCTGTTACAAAGGTATATGGGGTCGAATAATGGTGGTTAGTTCTCTGAGCTTTCATCATGAGGTTCAGACAGGTGGACGAAACCATTTTTATTTTTTATTTTCATTAGGGACACTGATTAAAAGTGCGTGGATTATCGAGGATTTGCTGTGTTCAATAATGTACACATGGTAGCTATTGATCTTTCATATTCATCTTCCCCCTCTATATCAACATATTTATTCAACGTTTTACTCTTAAATAATAATAATAATAATAATAATAATAATAATAATAATAATAATAATAATAATAAGTAGCTATCGATCTTTCAAGACCATTTTCCCTCTATATCACCATATTTTTTAACTTTTACTCTAAATAAACACACAATAATACACAATAATAATAATAATAACAATAAATAATAATAATAAAGTCCAGTTAAATATACTAAGACCTTATTAGTCAAAATGCTATGTCAAATCTATTTTCGAAAGCATCAACACTTGAGCGAAAAGCATTCATAAATGGCAAACTGAAATCTACAAACGCCATCTTAGTGGCATCTCCCCCTCCCCCCACTCTCTCGATCTATTTCTCTATAACGAAAGGCACCGTCTTGCTAATAACAACATCATAATAACACAGCAAACAGATTTCTGCAAATGAACGAACCGAAACAGTCTGTTCTAACTTCAAGCCATCGCATCTAAAACAGCCTATGATTGCATTTGGTAAATGGATTTTTAGTTTTCTGCAAAAGAAAACTTTGTCTGCCCGTCCGCACTTTATTCTGTCCGCACTTTTTCTGTCCGCCCTCAGATCTTAAAAACTACTGAAGCTAGTGGGCTGCAAATTGGTATGTTGATCATTCACCCTCCAATTATCAAACATACCAAAATTGCAGCCCTCTGGCCTTAGTATTTTTAATTTCATTTAAGGTTAAAGTTAGCCATAATCGTGCTTCTGGCAACGATAAAGGATAGGCCACCTCCGGCCAGTGGTTAAAGATTCATGGGCCGCGGCTCATACAGCATGATGCCGAGACCAACGAAAGATAGATCTATTTTCGCTGGCCTTGATTATACGCTTTAGCGGCTGTACAGAAAACTCGGTTGCACCTAAGAAACTTCGGCGCATTTTTTACTTGTTATATGAATCAACAATATCATTATCCTTTTTTTACGTTCACGCGCGGCAGCACCGTCACTTCGTGTTTGGGCAAAAACAAGTTTTATGATGATGGAGCAAGGTGTAACGCAATTAATTTCGGCGCATATTGCAAGTGAAAATACCGACTTCCATTTATTTCGAAAACAGAGCAAGTCTATCATTTACTGTTGAAAGTGGCCGCATGCATCGCCAAACTTGGTACACACTGGGTTACCCGACCAACAGACCTACTACACTCGTATGAAACTACAAGTCTACCCTACGTAATGGCCTATTTTTCCCTCTTAATGTTCAATTACAGGGGCCTAAAGTATACAAAATAGTACTTCAGTCGCTAACCCTAAAGGTCCTTTGTACATCTACGCACAGCTGTGCCTCAAGAGAGAATGAAAATCGAATATATGGGTGTTTTTACTTCATGCACGCCTGTTCAATTTATCGGTCAAACATCAGACAATGCACAGTGGGCGGAGCTTGGCATCCTACAGAAAATCTGAGGCTTCGATTAAAAGTAAGTCAAGCTGCTGAAGTATTTATAAAAAACGAAGAGTAAAAATTTCTATACGGTATGTTATAATACTGATTCATCAATTACCCTCACCGAGGTTATTAACAATACTGTTGCGTATATCCAACATAAGCAAAATTCTCACAGCACATTCTAATTGTAATCAAGTCTTTGAAAGAAACGAAAATTGCAATAGAGAACCTTATTTATCTCTACTGTAACAACTTCGGGATAATGAAAATCTTGGCTTTTGCTAACTTCTATTTGTGAAACTTTAGGTAAATTTCAACGCAGTGAAAGCCGTAGCTCCAAAAAATCACTGCTTGAAACATGCAACAGTATCATCCCTTGAATACACTACATCAAAAGTAAGATATGCATATACACACATATATATACATATATATATTAATATATCAATCTGCTGTTAGGGTGCTTGTCTCACCATCGAGAGGTCTCGGGTTCGAGTCCCGAGCGAATTGAACTGCTCACTAAAGTATTAGTTTTAGCCACGTTCCGAAAAGTCTATTTAGCCTCAAACAAGGAAGCAACACCTGGCAGTTACTTGCCTGTTGTGCGTTGCAATCAGGAGAGAGAGGGGAATGGGGTAAGCAACCTCCTGGCACAATACTTGCTGATAACAGAGTCTGAATATGGTGGTTACACACATCTATATAGACATATATATACATATATATATATGTGTGTGTGTGTGTAATTATATATATGCATGTAATTACACGCCTGACCTTTTTTAAAATCACAAATACTTAACCTCAAATATCGTCAAATATCGAATTCACCACGCCTAGGGAATATTCCCACCTTAGGGGAACTATAACTGATATGAGCTTCTGCGCCGGCCAGGATTCGAAACATGGCCTATTTTAGAAACAGCAATAGAAGAAAGAACCACCCAGTGGTCAAAGTCACCATCTCTCCTTGGTAACGCAGCGTGTTTGTACGAGGTTCAGTTGACACATAAAGTGGTTAACGTTGCAGAAGATTTACTCCACTGGGGGTTCAATCACAATTCAGCAGTTAAAATATAAATATGGCAGTGACCGCTGTTATTGTTTCCCCTGGAGCAACTCCCAATTAGAGTAAACAAAGCTGAAGAAAGGATACAAGTATACACACCTATACGACTCAGTAACTTCCTAGCTGCTACCAGCAACAATCGACTAATTCGCACGTGCATAATCCACTACTCAGTTTCACAAGGGCTCAATGTATTTTTTTTTGGCAATTGTCCAAATGACTCCTTACAATCAGTCAAGCGTGCACACACATAAACATTATCAACATCGCCTCCAAAGCTAAATTCCAACACAAGAGAACTTGTATTAGACACATTTGTTCCTAATTGCGTGAAAGATAAAAAACCTCACTAATGGCTTCACTATCTAGTGTTATTGCATCACTTCGTGCATACCCAGTCCATATTACCTCTCTCATTTTTCTTTGATGTATCCCAATTCTGCGAGATATACTCGTATGTTGCATTTTCTCCAGCAATATTTGTAAACCTTGTGGTGTTTTGCAGATAACCACAGCATCATCTGTCAAGTCATTATTGCTTCGGTCTAGACCTTCTCTTCCACCTCCAACCACTTTTTTTCCTTATAACTGCAGGAAAAGACAACACAGGCTACATAACGTAACTCCCACCCACACATACGTACAATGCATATATATATATATATATATATATATATATATATATATATATATATACATATGTGTGTATATATATATACACACACACACACATATATATATATATATTATATATATATATATATATATATATATATATATATATATATATATATAACGACAAGAACTTGACAGTTGTTGTTGTTGTTGTCAGCTAAACACCACAAGATCTACAAAGACTGCTGGATAAAACGCAACATACATCTCGCAGAATTGGGATAAATCTAAGAAAAATAAGAAAGGTAATAAGGACTGGGTATGCACAGGGGGATGAAAAATACTAGATTGTGAAACGATTAGTGAGGTTTCATCTTTCAAATAATTAAACAAATATATCCGATACAAGTTCTTCAGCGTTGGAATTTAGCTTTGGAGACGACGTTGATGATGTGTATGTTCTTCAGCGTTGGAATTTAGCTTTGGAGACAATGTTGATGATGTGAATGTGTGTGTGTCTATGTCTGCGTGAGTAGTTCCCACAGCTCAGTGGTTAACGTCCTCTCCTTGGCAGCAAAAAATCTGATTGATTGTAGGGAGTATTTTGGACAGTTGCCTGAGAAATACATTCAGCCCTTGTGGAAACCAAGTAATGAATCATGCACGTGCTAAATAGTAGATTGTTGCTGGTAGCAGTCAGGGCAAAGGAAGTCACTGAGTTGTGTAGATCTGCATACTAAAATATTTATATATGATATATATATATATATATATATATATATATATATTTTATATATATACATACATACATACATATATATAATTGTAATTTATAAAGATAAGTAACGGTGACATAAAAATGAATCTGTGATAATAAAATGAGTTACCTTACACAGATGCGTTGTATTGTCAGGTACTGTGTTTCTGTGCATCGTTGCCTGCATGTATTGTTACGTGTACAATTACTTCACTTTTATTGTCGCTGCCAGTTTCGCTCTCTTCTATCCTTCCGCTTATTATGTCTATTCTTTAAAGTTAACCTACAGGCTACACATAAAGCATCGAAGGCAAGAAAATGAGCAATGTGTTGCTCAAACGGTATCGTCACAGAACTGGAAGCAAACCACGCACTAGGAGAAACTGGCGATCAGCACTTTCGGAAAACACTTGACCAGCTAAACGACAAAGCTGTTGAGTAAAACTAGCCAATACATCATTTGTGGAAGGACAATCGTTACGATTGTTACGTACACACACACACACACACACACACACACACACACACATATATATATATATATATATATATGTATATATATATATATATATATATATGGGAAGTTTGTGTCACAAAAGATATTTTAACTACTCGCTGTTGTCATACAGTGCTTTGGATTTACTCAACACCACGAGCCCTCAGTCCAGATGGGGGAACGAATGAATAGACCCTACCACGGGCACCGGTATCCGAACTGACGTAAGAAAGGTTAACTTGGTGAAGGCAAAAAGTTAAACGGCCATTGTCCCTATTACAAGCATATTCTGTATCCAACGGACATGATGCTCGCTTTGCCTCTGTGAATGCCGGGGCTCGATTTCCAGTAATGCCAATACATGTCTTCGGCACCTTCAGTTAATCGGCGTATACCTCTGTTCACCTAAGTAACAAATTATTCTCCTGCTGGCTACTTGAATGTGGCGGATCACAGCTAGCATGGGAAAATGGCATAGACCTAGCAGCCTCACTCAAATAAACGTCTGATAAGAGCTTGAAGGTCAACATTAACCTTAGCTAGGAGTAACTCTCTACCCTTCAGGTTTTCAGCAAGTATTTTATGATGAAATTGCTAGGCCTATACTCTTCTCCAGCCTGATAGCATCTTACCCCATTCTGTTAACAGCCAGGTACATCAGGTACTAATCAATGCAGCTCACTTGAGAATTAAAGCAGTGGCTAAATCACGACCCATAGCCGGAAAGTAACTCCTAGTCTTTTTATGGTGAGAATACTACATAACCACTAAACGTAAGGACACACACACACACACACACACACACATATATATATATATATATATATATATATATATAGTATATATATATATATATATATATATATATATATATATCTAGATGAGACTTTAACTTTAACTAATATGAATATATAGTACAGAGAGAGACACAGCAACCAAAATAATTTTCTACACTTCATGACATATTAATCTGAAGTCATACTGAATAACATTTACGATGGTTTGAATGAAATGCAACGATACATGATTACAAACAACTATTTAGGCCTCAAAATAATGTACACATTTCGCCGTCTGCATAAACTGTTTTTAATCTATAAAACACGAGAACGAACCTTTTACAATACCATAACTACGGCATCAGAACAAGCCCTCAATATGTTTCGGAATCGAGACTTCACTGCTGAAGAGGGTACCAAGTCTGGTGGCTTGCCTTGAATGTGGGTCGTCAGATCGTTACTCGACGCTGGACGCTGAAGGCGGCCGCCGGTCTTTAAATACTAATATAAATCTTTGTAATGCGTTCGCTTTTAACCAATTTAAGATGTGTTCGGACAAAAATCTAAGTGGTTTTGACTTTAAACAAAATTTGTTGGCCTTACTATGTTTTAGCTTATCGGCGAACTTTAACGTTGCATACAAAAATGCAGTGAAGACTTTTTGCTTATCAATGTTTAGGTAAGTAGCCTTTAAGCTTACTTTTTATTAGAATAGTAAGCTAAAACAGTAACACAGTGTTCCTCTCTTGTACGGGGAATAGCCTCTTTGCAATTTCTTTCGTGTTTAGGAAATATTACAGTATAAATTTTGGCAGGTGACATTGTGTTATTTGCAGCCATAGCATAGATGAGAGAAGCATGTGTTGAACATAACAGTTTCGTAGGTTGATTAACAATAGCCTCGAGAATAAGGGATACTCCCTCCATCGCGTGGTTTGTTTTAATATACGGAATTAGGTTTTTGCTGTAATTGGGGCATTTATGTAGTACCTGTAGACTATAGGCCTATGTGTGGGTATTCAGGCATTTTACTGTAAATCAGACATGTCGATCTCAAACCCGCATTAAATGAGCAGCTGAACGAAAGGTGAGGGTTTTGCCTTAAATTGTCAGGCATTTCCCAAGTTTGCAATAATGCAGTCTGATGAATATGGCAATGGGTATAGGCCTAAAGGTCTCCGAAACCATTGAAGAATACATTGAGCCTAGCAACAATGCTTCTACTTTTAGGCCTACATGAGGTTTAAACCAGCCACGAGTGTATGCAGTCTTGTCTGTTGCAGGCATGGGTGAAAGAGGTTGGTTGAATGCAGAGCTGATGGCCTTGCGTTAAATAAATAGCAACATGGCAGACGGGGCAAGCACTGCCTTGTGATGATGAAACTCAAAGCAACAGATCCAGGGGCGTCACATGATCACGCTTTCTGTGGCAACTTACTGAAATCATTTACCTTGAAGTTGCAGGCAGTTTTAGTGTTGGAATGATGAAACAGGCTCGCGAATGTTAAAAACCGAATGACAAAACAAGCCCCCGAATATCATAAACGCAAATTTCGTTTACTTACGGTTATTACGATTCGATGTTGTGCTTGACTCCGCCATTCCTGCAAGGGCGTTTAACGTCTCCGCTCGGTAAACTAGTTCCCAAGGTTTACCTAATAACCTTAAGTAACTCGTGTTGGTTTTGTTATATTTACACGAGAAACTACCATGATGTCATAAGAGGCAGCAATGCTGTAAATGTGGTGAGCTAACACCGTATATGATGTTCTAACAATGTTAAGGGGAAAAACTTGGGAAGCTTTTGAGCGGAGGTTACGCGGCAAATGGCAATACTAGGCAAGTAAATTGTTGTTTCTGAATACGCAACAACTGACATAATAACCAAACTCGACCATGATTAACAGTATCAATGGATTTTACCCAACACCCATATCCAGAATTTCGTCAAGTTCACCATCCTCGAGTCGAAAGGATTTCCGATCAGCCATAAATGGTGTACCTTCCAAAACAGTCGATTCTCAAAAGAGAATGTGATAATTTTGTACTGCTTCGGCTTAACTCTTCGTATTTATGGATTTTTTAACTTATAATTAAGAAAAAAATTCTTAATATTGCTCATAGTCATTAATATAAAATTGCTTGTTGCGTGACGCCCTTTGGAACTACTTTCCGGAGCGTACATACATTACACAAAGGATAAGTAGTCTACAAAGTTGTCGAACGCCATTTTTTTGTGTCCCTCCAAACCGCAATTTTCACTGCTAATGGTAAGAGTCTAACATCGTAGACTGTAAGTAAACGTAGGGTATACGCATTTCCAATTCATAAGAAAGAAATCATATTGAATCTCTGGCTTGAGTATGATATTATCACATTTCTTAGCGTTAAATTGCCAAAGGAACCGTATCCAGTAACTGTGTTGGAGTGGCGTTGGTTTCCGATTTCATCTTATTGTATTATTATGGATATAAAGTCAGAAACCAAGGAGAGGGTTTTTAATTTTATGCATCAATGTGTCTTAGAATTGTAAGTGTGCTTTGTTTTTTTCCCGGGATCTTGCCTCCGAGGGAGGGAGTTCGGTGGTAACGGCTTTGGTGTTATGTGAGCCAAGGCTTACACCTCTAGTGACCCAGCGAAGTAAAATTGCTAGGTTTGGTTAGGTCACGTTAAAAATATTGTAAGGAAAATCATTTATTAGGGCTTCTTCCGTTCCTCTGCCCCCTCCCTCCCCCCTACGCCATTTTCTGAAATGGAGGTACACCGTCTTTGTAAATGGCGGCATTTCCCATTCCAACTTCACTTCTTTTAGTAGGCCTATGTACTGTTCATAATTACGCTTTGCTCAGTTTAGTGCAAGTTTTTATATCGTTGCGGGCATTTTCTTAATTTTTTTTTAAATGAGGGCAACTTCTCAGAATATTTACCTAATTTTGCTTATTATGTTTTTGGTTAAAAATTTTCAGATAGCCCAGACTTTTTTTGAATTTTGCGGTGTGTGTTTGTGTGTCATTTCCCTCAACAGTGGGTAGCCCAGCAAAAAAAAAAAAGTCACCGCCACATTTGTACTTTAATGAACCCCATGAGCACCAACGCGAATGGCTTATCAGTAGCATATATTGTGCTATTCACCGTTGTCTTGCACTAATTCTCAAAGGTACTTTATGTCAGGTAACTACGCAAACAATTCATATGAAAAGCTTCGCCCTTTATATCTTATGCATAAAAAAAACCCACTTCCTAAAATAATTGGCTCAGCAGTCCCCTCATACTGCCCACCGTGCCTACCATAGGGAGCTCAAGTTTCTTCATAACCTGTTTTTTTTTTTTTTTTACTGCCACTTAACATGTTCACCTGTTCAGTGACTCGCCGCATCTCTCATCATATAGTTTTATTTGCTTGCCAATATTTGTGCATATTATGGCTTCCAGTCCTCCATTAGCCTTATTACCATTGCTCTATCTTCCTGATTCCAATGACCCTTAGAATATCATTCTCACATTTACTCTCAACTTTCTTCTCTCGCTAACACTTTTAGTTCTGCAATTTCCCAACACTAGCCCCAGTCAACAAGTGTCGTCTGCAGGCATCAACCATTCCCCCCTCTCTCTCTCTCTCTCTCTCTCTCTCTCTCTCTCTCTCTCTCTCTCTCTCATGCGTTGACTGGCATTTTCCCTTTTGCAGTTAATGTAACTAACACATAGGCCCATGTCCAATCTTAACCAGTGGCATGTGGCTTTCTTGCATTAGGTAATCGAATGAATATTTTTCTTCTACCCTTTACAAGAGGAATCCAGACTAAGTAGACGAAATGTTACAGATACCTGATCAACAGTAGCTCCTTTATAGTTTTCGTCCGTGTGTATTGCAGCAGTTGAGCAATTCATGTCTGAGGTTTCTTGCAAAATTGCAGGTTTGGAAATTACCGAAACATGGTCTTGTGCTTCTCTGGTTGATATTATCACATCTGCGTTGTTCACCCACTTCCTACATAGCTCAGGATTCTTGACACTGTCAGAACAACCGTAAATCACGGATATCTCAATGGCAGTCGTGTAATGAATCCTGAAAATCTCAACACTTGGTTGCTAGGCTGAAGGTACAGACTTAAGCGGTGAGCCTCTATGACTTGGCTGAGTATGCAAGTACTACTTGACATCTGCAAAAGAGGAGAAAACAGGAACCTTTCCGTAACTTTACTTATTCCACCAGGGCAAGTACATTAAATTACTCGTGCAAAGATATGATTGTCCTATACATATATACATACATGTGCTTGCATATGTTAGAAACTACTCGTATATTTATTATAACACTTAAAAATTCGTCCAGTAAAGAATAAATATTTAATTTCCACTCTGATATTGTAAAGGTAGTGGATATAATCACCAAAGATTACGGCAATTTTGGTGAGGTATATCAAAAGCAATGTAATGGCTTCAAGGGCTTTTCGCAGTCTAAATAGATTTCCTGTGAACCCAACGTTTTTTTGGCAAAAGTTTATTCTCGTTTGAAGATCAGTAAGTTGATCATTCATTTTTTTAGTTTCTGTGGAAGGAGTCTTCGCAACAACGGCTTTTTAACTAATTAAGTTTTCTGTGTAAGTGTGCTGGGTATGGCCTAACATTATTTTGAGTATTATTATTTAGTGTAGATACGATTTATCAGTGTAGCCTCTCTCTCTCTCATAGAAAAGTATTTTTTTTTAATAATGAGACAAAAAATAATGATAGTCTGCAAGTGTTAAACTCCATGTTTCCACTTGCCAGCGTCTAGCCATGGCCTAGTTTCACCACAAACTGGCCACTGTGTAGGTATGCAGAATAAGGTAACTGTAACTGTCCGAGCAGCAAGACTGTATATAACGTTATGATGGTTGGTACTTGCGTTCTCGACTTCTATTATATTAACTTACCATAATTTTTCCAGCATGGTTCACTACAAATAAATTTGGTCCTGTTAAGACTTATTCTGCCTCTTTTGATCTAAGCAGTGAAATATTATTTACATGGTAGGCAGTCGAATGTGGTAGGTTACAGTAAGGTTGAATTTGCATGGCGATACCAGTTTCATTGAAAATGTTATACATCTGAGAGCCAAACTGTAATTTTATATATATATATATATATATATATATATATAGAGATATATAAATATATATATATATATATATATATATATGTATATATATATATATATATATATATAGATATATATATAAAGAAGAGATATATATATATATGCATATATATATATATATATATATATATATATATATATATATATATATGAGATGTTTGATAACCTGTAACAGTTTTACCTTTTGTGTACAACGTACAACATGTTGCTTTGGTTTACTTTGGCTCTGATTTTAGAATTTCCAACAGTTTTCCTAACCTTTTAAAAAATTTAAACTGCTTATGAAGCCTTTGACAAATTTTGGGACACGCTTAGCAGTTTATTTGATAATTTACACGTTGCTGCTGCAATAGTTTTCATCGGTTTTTCTCTTTTGCAGCACATCACGAAGAACGGCATCTTGCTACCGCCAGGTTCCGGAGTTGGACATCATGAATTTCATTGTGAGTACTTTGGGATCGAGTTTTGCTCTCTTTTAAAAGATTTTACATATAGTAACGGTAAAAACATTATACTACATAAATGCTGAGTACTGTCTTTCTATATTTCGTTCTTCCTATACACGGTAGTTCAAAGCTTCTACGATAAATTAAAATAGAATTACCAAAAGCGGATTTGCAGATGAGTTTGTTCTTCCGTAGACAGCAATTGAATTTAAAACTCATTGTGCATAGGACTATAATAAAACTGTCATTTATTCTTGCTATTCTAATGAACTGCAGTTGTACCTGCACTTGCTCAGCATACACATGGGACTTCCTAATAGGTTTGTGGATCTCTAGTGGGGAAGCCTTTTAAAAGACGGTTGAAACCATTCCTCTGATTTCGATGGCGATTATCCGACTGCCCCCACAGACTGCTGTGAAATATAACGTCATTTTCGCCTCAGTGACTTTTGTGGAGTTTGAAGAATTCAAACAATACTGGGAATTTATGGAATTACAAGTGAGTCGTAACGGCATGCTGATGAATTTAAATGGATATTTGACAAAGTATTGATGGACCGACTGCCAATCATCTGGCACCAAACTGCTAGAGCCACAGACTCCGAGATTGACGAGGGAGTGTAAAGAATGGGCCGGATTGATGAATGAAATATTGAAGTAATTTTCTATATAATTGGAAGAGTGATAGAAGAAAGATAATTACAGGGTCCTTGTATTAGTATGTCTAGTAAGGGTGGTTTGATTATAGACAAAGTGTTTCAAGTAATACCTATGAAATAGGTAGGCTATGTGAGTGTTTGTGAGTAAAGGCAAAAGCAGTGTGTGGTGTGTATGAACCCAGGGAAAGCTGACAACAGATGCATCTTTTTTATTTTAAGAAAAGGAAAATTTTATCATAAATTTTAGTTAAGAGTGACTGGTTTGTTGAAACGGAATTATATATATATAGTATATATATATATATATATATATATATATATATATATATATATATATATATATATATATATATTAAGTTTTTAAGATTTTGCTGATTTTATCTGTGAAAGAAAAGCATGCCAGCTAAGAATTTGGTGGATGTAAAGACAAGGTGGGGAATGAGATATTTCATTAATGGTTAAGAGTAAGGTGTAATAAAGTTTTCTGCAGTGCTTGACAGGTCTAAGTGAGAGTGATCGACAGGTACTGAGTAATATACGAGGAAGATTGGGCTTGTTGATCATTTGAAATTCTTGAGTTGTTTCCGGGTTTTACTCTGCATCCAGGTTTAGTTTTCTTTTTCATACCGAACGGAAGTTCCCTTATGCTGGTTCGGCAAAAAATATTCAGTGTAGGATTTGGATTCCTTTTCATATTCGAAATCAAGTGACAATTTTATAGCAACTCTGAGTGACGATTTTAGTCTCTGCATATGAGAAGCTTAAGCCATAAATCGTGCTGGCTACCTTTATTATATTAGCTTTTGGTAGCGAAATGCATCTGATAATCGGCTCTTATGATACGTTCATAAATAGTTAAATTGAAAGGGTGGAAGGTGCTGTTAAAATGACAAGCAAAAGCCTGTGCTGGAACAAAACTAGCTTAATCTAACACCTACAAAAATTATCAGTTTTATAACCTGACTATTTCAAAATTACAGTTGTCATTCTAATAGCCCCAGAAGAGTTGGTAGGTTTGGATTATGCCTGGCATATGCCAGCAGGGGCTCTTAACCTGAGCCGGTCACTGCAAGGTCTTGGGTCACTTAAGCGTGGTAGGGTGTTAAACACTATAGGAGGCGTGACGTGGACCTCCGGACGAGGGTAGTGCCGTCAGTGCACCTCATGCGGTGCGATGTAGGCATTACTTAAGGGTCTTTGCAGCGTCCCTTCAGCCCCTAGTTGCAACCGCTTTTATTCCTTTTACTGTACCTCCGTTCATATTCTCCTTCCATCTTACTGTCCACCCTCTCCTAACAGTTGATTCATAGTGCAACTGCAAAAGGTTTTCCTTCTGTTACACCTTTCAAACTTTTTCACTGTCAGTTTCCGTTTCAGCGCTGAATAGCCTTAGTTGCCCCAGTGCTTGGCATGTATGCCTAAAATCTATATAATTCAGATAAAAAAAAAAATCCAGACGCTCAAGCCTACAGACATGTGCTTGGAAATAATAATCTTGTTTGCAAAAAAAAAAAATAAAATAAAATAAAAACTCTTAAACAGAGAAATTGAATTATTTTCTTTTTCTTCCAGGTTTGCGCTCACGGTAAGTTGCGTTATACCAATGTGCTGCTGGAGTTCTAGAATTTGTCTTGAATACCATCAATTTATATTTTCTGCGCCAAAGAATAGCTCAATCCTAGGACTTGTAGTAGGTAGTATTTTGGTTCGGAAAATACTTGTCATTGCCATTTTACCATTGCTGTCTCCTTGAGCTTGTTATGTAATGATATGTACATAGTTTTATGTGAAGCAAATTCTGCTACACATAAATTGAATATACGTTGCTTTATAACGGCGTCAGCGACCTTTGGGATAGGTGACGCCAGGGGATTGTTAACAATTCAAAATTCGTCAATGACCATAGTTGTCGCGACGCCAGATTGTTTAAACTGAAGCAAATATCAGTCAAACTTAGGTGATATATGTGGAGGTGGATATGGTGTGCATTAGGCTATGTGGCGTCATTTGGGAATCGGTTGTAGTGTAGTCTTGTACCGATTCTTAACCATGATTTTGCTGCGTATTATATATCAAAACTGTTCCCATACACATTATATAGTGGTGTTGCTCAATTTTCCATTTATTTGCATGCATGTTATTGTTATTTTTGTTTATATTTTTATGGTGCGGTCTATGTGAAATATTCCTTGATGTTTTATTGTATGCTATTTTATACATATGATGATGATGTGCTTTTTTGTGTGATTATGTTCACTTCATTTCTATATCCAATTTTGTTTATTATGCTCATTATAATTTCCCTGTTTCT
>NC_089791.1:38882382-38889882 GCF_040412425.1 Macrobrachium rosenbergii
TCTCTCTCTCTCTCTCTGTACTCTCGATCCCCGTACTAGTAGTTCCTCGTTGGGCGAGTCGGTAGAGTTGTCGCCTAGCACTCGCTAGGCCCGAGTTCGAGTCTCCGGTCGGCTAATGAAGAATTAGAGGAATTTATTTCTGGTGATAGAAATTAATTTCTCGGTATAATGTGGTTCGGATTCCACAATAAGCTGTAGGTCCCGTTGCTAGGTAACCAGTTGGTTCTTAGCCACGTAAAATAAGTCTAATCCTTTGGGCCACCCCTAGGAGAGGTGTTAATCAGCTCAGTGGTCTGGTTAAACTAAGATATACTTGACTTTTTTCCCCGCACCAGTAGAGGCATGAATAAAATTGATATAGTAATAATTGACTTTCCCATTTAACTAGACTCTCTCTCTCTCTCTCTCTCTCTCTCTCTACTCTCTCTCTCTCTCTCTTGTGTGTGTATATATATATATATATATATATATATATATATATATATATATATATATATATATATATATATATATATATATATATATATATATTATATATAAGACTATATATATACATATATATATTAAATATATATGTATATATGATATATATATATATATAGAGCCTCTATGGCTCAGTCCCGGTTACAACAGCAGCGGACTTCGTAGAGGTCTGTGGCGCGGGTTCAGATCCGCAGCCGACTGATCAGAGAGCAGACACTTTTGCTATCCGTGCAGTAGACATCCCGGGATTATATATGTAATCAGCGGATAGTTTTGCTTAAAAAGCAAATGGGTGTTACAGACTAAATACACACAAACAAAGCCACCACAACACCTAAAACATAACAAGCATCTCACACGTCTCGAACTCTCGCCCTACCCAAGCGCAACAACTTCCTCGCTGCTGGGAAGAAAGGGCGTTGGGTCGGTATGATACATGAAACATACGCTACCGGGGTCTAAGCGATGTCAGGCAGGGCAGACGATCGAGACCACAGGCTACCCCAAAGCCAAATCAAAAGTCCTTCAAAGAAATCGTGCTTTTCCCATACAAAAATGGGAAAAGCACGTTAAAAGAAGAAGAAGAAGATATGATATATATATATATATATATACATACATATATATATATATATATATATATATATATATATATATATATATATATATATATATATATATATATGTATATATATACATATATATATGAATGTATCAATGTTTATATGTATTATGTGCAACCGAGTAACGAGCGCCCTCACAGAGCGACAGCATATTCCGTACACCTTATAGTCGGAGCCCGTCCTACCACCACCAGCATCGTCCTCATCTTCATCATCGTCATCATCTTCTGATGGGTTTGATCAGAATGGACTTGAGAGGATCAAAGCGTATTAATATCTCCCCTGATACCTTTCCAGCCAAGAGCAGTAGGATTTCCAACGCTGGAGAGATGCTCTCCACCAAATTACCTTCCTTGTTTCCTATATTCTTTTTTTGTAACATTCTTTTTTCTTTTTATTCTTAGTCTCGTTCCTTTGTTGGAAAGCTCCGGTTGGGGCGCTTGTTCTTCGGCAGTTTAAAATACTTCCGGAAGCTATTCATGCGTCAGGTTTTGACGTGTACGTATTGAAGAAATGATGTTTCTCTCTCTCTCTCTCTCTCTCTCTCTCTCTCTCTCTCTCTCTCCCTTCGACTCTCCTACTCTTCCACTCTCCTCTCGAGGTTTAATCTTTGATCCTGACGATTTGTCTCGTAAGTATAAAGACTTCTCTTGAGATACGATGTGGTGGTGTCAGTAGGTATTGAAATCTTGGCGCTCTAGTCAGCTCGTTAGCTAAGTGTTCACTCACTGAGATATAGGAGGGAGATCGACTTATGGAACATGTGAATTATATAGGAGGGAGATCAGCTTATGGGAATATGTGAATTATATAGGAGAGATCGACTTATGGAACATGGAATTATATAGAGGAGATCGACTTATGGAACATGTGAATTATATAGGAGGGAGATCAGCTTATGGAACATGTGAATTATATAGGAGGGAGATCAGCTTATAGAACATGTGAATTATATAGGAGGGAGATCGACTTATGGAACATGTGAATTATATAGGAGGGAGATCAGCTTATGGAGCATGTGAATTATATAGGAGGGAGATCGACTTATGGAACATGTAAATTATATAGGAGGGAGATCGACTTATGGAACATGTGAATTATATAGGAGGGAGATCGACTTATGGAACATGTGAATTATATTGATTTTTAGAGAATTCAGGAAGTAAAAGTCTATTTGCTTGTTATGAGTTTGAAATATATAGTCTTTATATGAACGTATAGAGGATCATTCCTTCATGTTTAATCATATCATACGTCATGTTGGCAATGTGCTGAATATGCATTTTTTCATTTTTTTTATCTGCATCGACGGTGATTTTATCACTGACTTCTTGTTTCAGCAAAGTAGCAAGTTTGTCTCTCTCACCATCCAGGATGTTGAGAGAGAGACACTTAACAGCACTGAATGACCTCATAGGCCCCAGCGCTTGGCCTTTGCCTTAAATTCTATATTCTATCCTATTCCTAACACTTAGCTGAAATAAGAAGTCAATGACAAAATCACCCTTGTTCCCGTAACTGAAAAAAATAAGTAAAGCATATTCAACACTTTGCAAATATGCAACGACATGTACATATTCTTCGTTACTGTCTATGAAACTAAAAGTAACAGATTTACTGAGAAACAAATAAAATCCTATTCCATGAAGAAAAGTAGGATAGGCCTATCAGCTTTACGGTTAAATGGCCCTAAACCTAATTCACGGGAATTAGTCTCGGGGAAATAATCCAGCCAAAGTTTGCCAACACACTTATAATAGCTTCGACAAACCATACGCACGCTCAAGAAGTATATAAACGCACGTACGCATATAAAGCTCTTTTACATCAGAATAATAAGCGAAGCGCATTCCTTAATATCTCAAGGCAGCTTTTTCCATTAGGCTTCAATTTTTCCAACGTGGAAATATAGTTGATGTGGACTTTTCTCTACAGATTTTTGCCCCGTATTTCCAATACCGAGATTTTTTTCCCCCTTTTTTTATATATCTGAGGAACCTCTTTCACTTGCTATGTTTTTATTTTATTCATCATTGACTTTGCTTAGCCAACCTAAAATTGTTCGACAAACTTTCCCCGAAAATTTTTACCATATGTATTCTCAGCGTGCACGCTCTTGGCTGGATAGAAAAAAAAACTGTGCGACTCTTCTTTTTGTTTATTTTTGGTTTGTATTTAGTTTATGAAATTCGGAGCTGAGAGTTTTTTTTTTGGAGGATGGTAACTTAATTAGTCCTCCATGATGGACTGGTTAAAGTGCTTCATCGTCATAGGGATTCGGACCGATGGCTCAGTGTCAAGGTCACTGTGTATCCTTGTTTCTAAACCGTTCAGAAGTTCGAATCCCACAGATGACGGACTTATCAATTATATTTCTCTTGAGTTAGAGTTACTCCTGAGGTATGATGAACTGTATTAAACGTTGTTTGTGCCTTAATGTATCACTTATACTCGCCTTGAGTTTAAATTATTCTTGAGGTATAATGAACTCTATATGAAACGTTGTTTGTGCCTTAATGTTTGGATATATATATGTGTGAGTGTATGTCTGCAGTATGTGTGTGTGTGTGTACAGTATTTGTATTTTTGTTAGTATATGTATAATATATATATTCATCACGTTCCATATTTTGTGATTCAGTTATACATACATACATATATATAGTATATATATATATATATATATATATATATATATATATATATATATATATATATATATATATATATATATATTATTATATATGTGTGTGTGTGTTACAAATGAGGTTCATAGTACCTTAATTTCTTTTTAAAGACAGTTTGTCAACTAGGCTTCAAGGCTACGATGTTCCTTTCATGTACAATGAATTTTCCTGAACAAAGGGTACTGTTTCCCAGAAGCTATAAAGCAGTCCCTGGTATCCCTTCTTCAGAATCCAAATGCCTCAAGACATCAGACTAACTCAGGCCAAAGTTTGTCCTCTTGCATTGTCAGCAAAATTTAAGAGAGAGGGAAAGGCATCGGTTCTTAATGAGATCATAGGTGTAGATATAGACAAGCAAGTTTTTGTAGTAAGTGTAGATGTAGACAAGTAAGTTTATATAGTGAGGTGTAGATGTAGATAAGCAAGTTGATACGTTCACTTTTAAATATCTTTTGCGTTTAGAGCTGCAGCATCATTCAAGAGAAGTATTTTACAGATTTTTGTTCAGGTTATTGTTAATTATTACTTTAAAATATTTAGGGACGAGCAGCTGTAAAATTTCTTACGCATATATATATTGTTTAAACTTAATTATATAATGGTATGAATGTATGCTTATATTGATGTAGATTCAAACTTGTTTAGGGAGTTCTAAATCCCCAACAGAGGAAATTAGATCTTAATTGAGAAAATGTTGTTGCGTGTCGTTTTGCATTGGCCTCTCTGTCTGGTTGACTGTTTATCCGGCTCAAATAGATTTAGGAAATTAACTTTGAAACCAGTGGGCGAATGAGTTTTAAGGTTATACCAAAAGGTCAAAGGTTCGGTTGGAATTTGCCACTTCTGGGTATTGGTGTAACTTCAATATATCTTGTTTTAGACTTCATTATAAAGATGGATCATCAGTCACATGCACCAGCGTATGAAATCTGTAAGTTTCATAGATGAAAACTTGTATGCAAGCTTTATGTATGCCATTTTGACGAACCTGGTTTGATTACAGTACCATAGGAAAGCAGCTAACGCAGATTCCCTGCGTATGCTTTTTCTGAGAAAACCACACAGTGGTTCGTAGATTTCACAAATAGTCATTTTGAAATATTTGGAAACCATATTGAACACATCTGGCACTTTTATCATTTCACTCTTGAGAAATAAAAGTAGTTAGAATGCTTCATACTCCATTTTGAAATATTTCTAAAATAAAGTAAATGTTCTTCTTTCATAAGATTTAACTGCCCTACAGTACAGGTAATTTCTTCGCGCTATTCTTGTAGTCTCTGGTTCATATATCTACCTGACTTGCCAGATCAGCGTAGATTTGGACCACTCTAATTGCAGCAATTTTTGAGATTCTTGCAGTTCTGATAATCCTGAAGTCTTATTCCCATCCGTAAGCTCAAACACTTACCTAATTGGCTTCCAAATCTCTTAGACGCTTGGTACAAATAGGCGGTGAGTGGTGTGGGCCTTTTCTTGAAGAGTCTACTGTGTATGTATGTATATATATATATATATATATATATATATATATATATATATATATATATATATATATATATATATATATATATATGTATATGTATATATATATATACATACATACATACACACACACACATCTGGAAGATAGTTTACTGTTGGGGTGGATCACAGTCTAGGCGGAGAAGAGGTTGGGGCTAGAAACTCATCACAGCAGGCTTACTGAAAATCGTGACCACCCTCTGGATCCAACTGGTCGAACTGGTGTATTGGTGAATATTATGTATATATATATATATATATATATATATATATATATATATATATATCATAATAATATATATATATATATATATATATATATATATATATATAAATATATAAGTATTTATATATATGTATATATACATACATATACTCATATATGTATATAGTTATATTTTATTAATTTTGTCACATACACAATGACATTTTTTATATTTACCGAATATTCTGTACATATTCACGAATATTGCGCCACAAATATCGTTTGATGTCCAATTCACTAGACTTTGGAAATAACATGGGAATCCAGGGGAATTATCGTGTAAGTGCTTCCTCCCTGGCAGGATTCAGACCGATGCTTGGTTTAGAAATAACGATAGACTGTGAATTAGACCCAGCTTGATGGAAGCACTTATCAATTATAATTCCCCCTTGGAGTGTAAGTTATTCCCAGGCTATAGTAAATGGATATTAAACGATATTTGTGGCATAATATTTACGTAATATAAATATATATATATATATATATATATATATAGTATATATATATATATATATATATATATATATATATATAGATATATATTATATATATAATATATATATATATATATTATATATTTATATGTATTATTATGTGTGTGTATCTGAAATTTTAATTTACACGCTAACTGTTTACATACATGTGATGACAAAGATCATTACCTTACGTTCCACACCTTTATATCGGGGTGAGGTTGCCCGCTCTACATTATACTAGGGGAAGCGCTTAGGACGTAAAGGCCGGTATACGTTGCCATAGATGCATCACACCAGTATCTGAAACCTGGTTGGATTTTAAGTAACTAAAATAACACGGTCACTTGCTTTTCTAGTATATCTGTGGCAGTGTGTCCAACTTGTTTTGATATTTGTGTGTAACATTATCATTTTAACACATCAAAGTAAAAGACCACTTAAGGTAAACGGTGGAAGGAGCGTCGACAGAATCAGATTATGGAAGGCTGAGAGTGAAATTCTACACTTTGTGATATGACCACCATTAGTTTCAAGGGAAGGTTAAAATATTAAACGAAATTAGCTCACTAAGCTGCCAGGTTCATTCTTGCATTGTATGCTTTCATCCCTTACCTGTAGGGTTTAAATTATTCTGTAATTGCAGCTTTTCCCTTGTTTAATTAACCGGTAAGGCAGAGCATCCATCTATCATACTGAATTATTTGTGCGTATATCTTCCACGGATGCAGATTGTTACCAAAAATATATATTTTGTCATTTTGTCGTGAGAATACTGTTTTTATGGGACTACATTGTATATACATGTGTTTATGTATATATATATATATATATATATATATATATATATATATATATATATATATTTGTGTATTATGTATATAATATATATATGTATATTTACACACATATAGGAATAGTTTCTTTAAGTTCTTACTATTAATTTCTCTGAATTAGATTTTTCTCTCGTTTATAATTTTTTTCATTCATTCTCAACGTTTTATTACCATATATTATATGTATGTATATATATATATATATATATATATATATATATTTCAACAAGCGCAATTTACTTCATGCATGTTCTTATGGTCTCATTAAAGTATTGGCAAACTATTGGAACTACATATTATTCAACTCCGTAAATGTTTGCAATAAAGACACGTTGAGAATGAATAAAAAAAAAAGAATTTGTCAACAGAAGAGAAAAATCTAATTCAGACAAATTAAAAATAAAAACTTAAAAAAAAAACCTATTCCTTTACATATCAAGTTTTCATAATTTTTCCCCCCCTGTCGAAAACTTTTGGGCTTTGAAAGCTAACCAAACCCCCATCGTCTGTAGCCCTCTACTTTTCATTTTTTTTTTTTTCATTCAAGAAGGAAAGTCCTTTACCCTAACACCCCCTCCCCTTCCTCTTCCCCCACCCTTTCTCTTCCTT
>NC_089791.1:38894882-38924882 GCF_040412425.1 Macrobrachium rosenbergii
TTTTCGGGCCGCTCCAGGAGCAAGAGCCCGTGCTGGCACAAGGCCAGCTAAATCTAAAACAACAACATAATAAAGAATCAGTCTTTCACTCCTGACTTTTCCTGAAGCCTCACGCCCTCTTACTTTCCACCCTCTCCTAACAGTTGATTCATAGCGCAACTGCGAGGTTTTCCTCCTGTCGTCCCTTTCAAACCTTTTTGCTGTCGATTTCGTTTCAGCGCTGAATAACCTCATAGGTCCCAGTGCCTGGCTTTTAGCTTAAATTCTATATTCTGTTCTGTTCTAAGCCTAAATCAGTTTCTAATACGGGCTCTCCTCCTCGCACGTTCTTCTCTGCAAGTCTTATCGAGTTTCCACCCCCGACCCCTTCCCGTCCCCAACGCCACATCTATCCTCAATACCCTTTCCTCTCGCCTCCCTCTCTTCCTCCCTTTCCCTTTGCCATCACCCTTTGGCCCTCATCAGCATGGGCCCCCTAACAGGGTCTCCGGGAACTGTTATCTTGGCCCCTAGGGGAACCTTAACAAAGTCATTTAGAGAAGTCCGCCAGATTTTGGTCTTTCCACGCCTTCTCTTAATTCAAACTCCTGGACGATTCTACAACAGAGATTAACTCATCTAACTTTGCTTCTATGAATATCTCAGGCTCATTCCTATATTCTTTTTGGGGGGAAACTTTTCGAAGAGAAATTTTCGAGATGTAAATCCTAGTTGGTGTATTTGTTTTTTTTTTTTTTTAATCCTAGTTGGTGTACTTGTTTTTTTTTTTTTCGTTATTGCACGAGTTTTTCGTCGGGAGGTGTGTCGTCTTTCACGTGCTCAAGTTTCAAAATTACAACTTCCCAAAAATTATTTTAGAACAGTTTGTTCAGAGAGCGTTGTACTTGTTTTCAGTTGACTAATTATAAATCACTCGAAAAGGTCATATTTGGGTTTACCGGGCCAATACCTGTAGAACATGAATTTATTACCCATTTTTTTTTTATTTAAGCTTCAGATCCGACAAATTTTGAAAGAAACGAAATATTGAAATTGGTAATGTCTGACAAATAATAAGTTACATTTTCAACGAATTGAAAACAGCTCCATAACGAACTGCGTAATGGGATTCAGGACCGAATGGCTGAAGAAATGGATATTTTACCTAATGATTTTTTTGTATTGAAAAGGCCGGAGCGTCTTCTTCAGAATAGAAGGCGAAAGGCAATCTAGAAGCGCAATCTCGAAATGCCTAAAGAACGAGTCTGAAAATTTCCTGCTGATTATCGCCTCATTTGAATAAGAAAGAGGAGTAATGGGGTTGGGAAGAATTCTTATATAGCAAAATGGACCGTTGAGAGAAAACGCCCCAAAGGAGAAAGTCATTTTAGCTAAGACCCCGAGAGAGAGAGAGAGAGAGAAATTTTCAAATTAATTTCAAACGCCGCGGAACCTATACCGTGGAATCCTCATGTAAATTGGATGTCCGGCATTCTCCTCCATTTCCCGTACAGAATGGACGGACACCCGCGAATCCCTTTGTCTGAGGAAAAGGTTGGTTTCACCATGCCGACGGCATTAAAGCGCGTCCTCGCTGTCGTTTATTTTTTGGTCGTTGAAGGAAGTTAGTGAGGATATTTTTCGGCAGTTTGGAAATCGCTAATTACGTTACGCTGTCAGTTTAGGTAGGTATATATATATATATATATATATATATATATATATATATATATATATACATATAAATATATATATACATACATATATATATGTGTGTGTGTGTTTGTACATATATATATTATATATACATATATATAATATAAATATATATATACATGTGTATATGTATTGTAGGTATATATATATATATATATATATATATATATATATATATATATATATATATATATATATATATATATATATATATATATATATATATATACGTATATTTAGTCTAGTATTATAGGTGTTATTTTCCTACCTGATGGTAGGGATCTTTCGGCTTCCAATTATTTGTTTAATGTTGGTTTATGCAGTAACACGTCGGTAGTTGTATTAGTAGTAATGGAATCTGAAAAGAGGGAGACAACTCAGAATCTTTGATAATCTGAGCAAGCATCATGGACTGAGTGTTATCAACATAGGTCGTTTTCTTTTAGAGATTGTTACAACAGGTTCTTCGTCAAGTAGCATTAACTTGTGAGGCATTAGTCCTGTTTTGTTGATGCACTAATTTTGGCATTGGTTATGCTCAAGCATATTACTGTTAATAAGATGCTGATTCTTTGGTTATGTTTAAGGATATTATTACTATTAATAAGATGCTGATTCTTATTTCCAGTTTAAACATTCCCCAGTGTTGTTTAAGAAAACTTGTGTGATTTTATTGGCGTTGTTGAACAATATAATATAATATAAATAATAAACTGAGTTTTCTTGTTGAGATCTAGAGCAAAATATTGTTCCAGATTCGAGGAATTACATTAATGTTAAAGATATTTTTGCAAGTATCTATAAATACTCAAATATTAGGGTGTCGTTGAAAAATGCATAAACTCGTACTGATTTAATATTCGGCAGTTGATTTTGATCCTCAGTGATGCAACCATTTGAAAAACATTAAAAATGTAAACGATTTTGCCGTGTTCAAATATGAGTTTAAAAGTTTCACTTCTCGCTCCAGAGGAGGGTAGAATATTTGTTCAAATGCTGAAATTAAAAATCTCCCACAAACAAGAACACTCATAAAAAAAAAACCTTCCCACCGAAGATAGTATGATCAGAAATTTGGAGGAAAGCTCTGAACAAGAGTATCGTCCACTGCCAAGTTTCTTCCGTAAGCTCAGAATTGCACAACAGAATATTCATTACAAGAAGATAAAGTTCAGTGATCATATGTTATGAATCAATAAGGTTAAAGTTTTCATTACAGCAAATTTGTCGCAAAAATGGATTCACACTAATTTTTCTAATAGCACAATCAAAATATATAGTTTTTTCTATAGAAAAAGGTAGCTAATTGTGTTGAACAAACTTCTCGGATTTTCAGCATGAAATGTTGCACCGAAAATTATCAGAATAATATGAAAAGAATGCAAACGATTTTTCTTTTAGTAAATCATTTTTAAATTGCATGATCACACTCCTAACAGCAGTTTGCTCATTCTGTCAAACATAGCTTCCATGCAGACAAGGCTATGAAGGAGTTTTTTTTAGGTACATAACTATATGTATATATACATATATATGTATATATATATATATATATATATATATATATATATATATATATATATATCTATATATATATACTTACATACATACATACTTTATAGATATATATGTATATGCATTAGATTTTACGCATCTATGTTATATATGTAAACATTTACATATCCGCGCTATTACACGCCCACACACCCCATACGCTTATATAGTGTGGATAGTAAATGTGTATATATATGTATAAATATAATATAATATATATATAGATATATATATATATATATATATATATATATATATATATATATATATATATATATATATGTATAATGTCCTGTCGAGACGAAAATCTGAAGTAAATTCAACAATAGGGCCATAACAGCATGTAAAATTTAAAAAATTACCATTCAGAATTGACGTCTACAAAAAGTAAAAAGAAAACATTTTAAAAAATACGTCTTTGATAGCACTTAAAAGGGACTTCATTCGAAAATAGTGCAGGTCCTCTCTAGCTTAGATCGTTAGTGAAAAGGAAAAGTGGTCCATTTTCAATTGCTAAAGAAACTACTGTGAAAGTAATTTGGGAAGCTACACACACATCCCTTCCTAATTGTAATTGATGGAAGCAATTACGAACTTAGAAAGAACATGGAAACTTAACCTCAATTCAAACTCTTTCCTTTAACAATTGAACGTAAATTTCCTGTGGCTCCGCTGTTCTTTTTTTTTTTTATTAGCAAGAAGTGCATGAACAATCATTCTCATCCTGGTTGAAGGCTGACTCCAGGGTTACCTAGAGAGACCTACGCTATTATTCTGCTTGTTTTTACTGAAAGTACGAACTGTTGCATTTGCTTAAAAATGTAATGTTCCTTTCATTGGCCAACAATTTCTTATTACGTTATAAAGCCTAAGAAACTAGCTCTTGAGGAATATTATCTTCGCCTGTCAGCTCGATAAAAGGAGACTTCCTGAGAATATCGCGAATTTTCATTATTAGCAGAACTCATGATTCTAATTTCCAGTTTTTACGTCTTTTCGAGCACCTTTTTCTTAATTTTCAAGGTACAGTAAGAGAGATATAAAAGAGAATTTACAGTTATGGCGATTATTTCTGGTAATTTTATTCTCGCCATGACAAATTTTAGTATAAGAAATAAAGGGACCGTCAACTTTAATGCCATTTTGTAACCCAGGATCGAAGAAAGTTCGAAAATGGAAGTCTCCAAATTAAGATCTACGTGCCACCCTGAAAGTGGATGATTACAAAAATGAAATTGGCAGGAATGGCAGAGTGAAATGGGTATATAAACAGGGTTATATATACACTTTAGAAAATTTTCATGTATTTTCACATTTTCTCTTCATTTCGTGCACCTGCCATTATCATTCTTCTCATACCCTGCGTGTATGTGTCCGTAAAATATAGAGTGAGAGTTTCTGTGCATGTGCCGTATGGTAATGAGGTCTCTTATCTCACAATGAATAAAATTACAGGATAAATTTTTTATAGCTCTTAAATGTCTGCAATATACACGACACTGAAGAAGACGGCTGCTGAGCTAGTATTATATTTTATTTTTCAGTGTAGAAAAACTCATTCAGTTATTTAACGTTAACTGCTAAACATTCCTCGTAAGCACATCAGTTTGAAGGTTAAAGTCGTTGACACCCACAAGTGTTCATGCTCATGTGATTCCTCCTTAGTTAAGGAATAGGTGTGCAGTTAGAGTTAGGAATTTTTTGAAATTTCACTCATACTAGTTTTCCCACCATAATTAACATTATAGATTTGGTTATAGAAAGTGTTAGGCCCCGTCCACACGGTCGAGCTCTGCTCGGTAAACTTTGCCTCTTTGCGGGCTAAGCCTCTCGTACGCATTTATGCTGCTTGGATAGTGAGAGCCTGCTGGCAGTGACTGACACAGGACCGAGTTGTGTACAATATGGATCGTAAGACACGCAAGAAGAAAATCGCGCTGTGTATTTTTGTAGGAATGTGTGCAAAGATAAAAGCGACAAGGCAATAAAGGACGTGGTGTAAAGAGTGGCTGCAAAAAAGAGCAGACATAGGAAGCCATATGACGGTATTGAGGGAACTGAGACATGGCTATGAATCAGATTTCATCAACTATATGAGAATGGACTCTAACAAAGAAAAAACGAAGAAAAAACAAAAGTTAGCAGTTATTTTATTGATGAACTTATGCGTGGTTTTTAGACAATGCAATTATGAGTATACTTATTACTTACAAGATAAATAGTATGAAATATGATTGATAGGTTGTAAAGAACCTTTAGGAATCTTCTTTTCACCTGATTGGTCAAATGTCAGTAAGCAGCAGTCTCCATAATGGACTAGACTGACAGATTTCCGTAGCATTACAGTAAAGGGTGTTAGTCTCTGCTATGTATTTTCCTTCTTATTCTCCACCCGTCTGTGTATATATATGTATATGTATATGTATATGTATATATATATATATATATATATATATATATATATATATATATATATATATATATATATATATATATATTTCAGAAAATATGGCTGCTACAATTTTAAGACACATATATGCATTTCATAGCTTCAATGCTTTAAGGTGTGATGAAGGAAGGTTTGGAGTCAGAGTGAACTAGGGCGAGAGACTCGATGTAAAATCTTTGTATTCAGCAAATAGTTTGATTCCTCAGCTATCTGCGTGAGAACCTCAGCAATATTGGCAGTCAGGTGATCTCCGAAGTGTTATGTATATTTGTGAGTACGTGCGTTAATTTGATCTAGATTATGCTAAAATCTGCCTAAAAGTGAGTTTGATCGTTCATTAACGTGATAGAACTGCAGTTGTCTAGACGTAGCTTTGGAGAGGATCCAGGCTTTGAAAATCGGCAGATAAGGTAGAGTTTCAAATCTCTGTTTTTATGGGAGAAAATTGAACTTGTGATTTTTACCATGATTTTCTAATCATTATGAACTTTTGAACTGGTGTGGGAGATTTAATATGAATATTCATACTCCTTTTATATTACTATCTTGTTATGTTACGTTTGCCATATCTTGGCTATGCATTTACACTTTCCATTATTGTGTTTTGCATTTCATATATTTTTGAGTTTTCTATCATGTTTAATTCTTTCAACAGATGTCTGTGGACAGGTTGAATAACATGTGGATTGGGAGTTTGAGAAAAAGGACATGCAAGTCATTTGCAATGTCAATCTCTTTATGTGGTAGACTGTTTTTTTTTTTGACATGACTTTAGTTATTGATTTGGGGAGTATGTGTGATTTTGGATATTTTCAGGCTATTAGCCATAATGAGACTTCTTTAATCAGAAGTGTTTGCAGTTTTAGAGTTTAGTTATCTGACTCGATAATTCATTTATTATGCATTTTAATCTTTGCTTTGTTTTATTCATTTTCTTGTTGGGTTATTTGAATAATAAACCATTTTTTGTAGAAACTATTGCGTTTCTTTAAATAGTCCATTTAATTGCTTTGAGAGAAATGAGTGAGGTTAGGGGTGGGTGAGCTTTGGTAAATGATGAGAGAGAGAGAGAGAGAGAGAGAGAGAGAGAGAGAGAGAGAGAGAGAGAGAGAGAGAGAGAGAGAGGAAAAAAAAAATGTGAGTGTTATCATGAGTCAAACCTTCATACGCCTTTTTCCTGAAGAAAGATCGCTAGATCACGTTACGTACACTTTCAAAAAAGTGTTAATTCTGTTCTTGTAACATATATATATATATATATATATATATATATATATATATATATATATATATATATACATATATATATATATATATATATATATATATATATATATATATATATATATATATATATATATTCCTGTTCTCTGCTGTGTATTTTCCTTCTTATTCTCCAACCGTCTTTGTGTGTGTGTGTGTATGTATATATATATATATATATATATATATATATATATATATATATATATATATATATATATTTTAAATATATATATATTTATATATTTTTTATTTATTTATTTACACAGTTCTCTCCTTTGTGATGAATAAGTCACTCATTCAACTCCATTTTTTATTTATTAAATTCTCAAAAATGCTCATTCCTTTACTCTGTTTCTCTAAATAGTTATATGCATTCATTATTTATATGTCACCTGTCATTCTCCTCGGTATCTCTTCCTTACTCGCTCCCTCGGGGTAATATATGGGACAGCACTGGTCGGTAGATTATGAATGTTTTAAAAGCGTCCTTCGAGGGGATTGGTACTTCGCGAAGAGAGAATTGCTGGCAAAAGTTTATTTTAGGATGCTGGAATTAGGTGTTGTTTCGTAAATACTCGGTCAAAGTAGCATTATTCCTTTAGTGACTTGAAAGACTCCATTCTAATCAAATTTGCATGACCTGTTTATTTTTCCATGAGAGTTCAGCAACTGCTTTTTACAGCCACTTTTACAATGGGATTCATCTGTTTGTGATGGGGAATGTTCCATACTCTCCTAATATGTGTTGCGTGTCTATTTTCGCAAGCAGGAGTTGAGCGTTGAGTTTTAAAGTATTTAGAATTAGAAGAATCTATTAATTAATGGAAGGTTCTTTTATTTATTTTCGTTAACAATGAGAGTCATCTTCGAGTGACTGGAAACACTTCTCTCCATGCTTAACATGCCGTTTTTATTTCCGTAAGCAGAAATTTATTTTATGTATTTTTAATAAAAACAGGCGTCTATCAGTGATAACAAAAAATCCAGTTCTCTCCAGATATGCGTGAAGTATTTATTTTCGTAAGGAGAAATTTATCATTTTATGTACTTTTTATAAAAACAGGCGTCTATTAGTGATAAAAAAAACTAATTCCCTCCAGATATGCATGAAGTGTTTATTTCCGTAAGCAGAAAGTTATCTGTTTGTGTATTTTTAATAAAAACAGGCGTCTATTAGTGATAAAAAAATCCAATTCTCTCCAGATATGCCTGAAGTGTTCGTAAGCAGGATTTTATCATTTTATGTACAATGAAAAATAACAGGCCTCTTTTTGTGACGAAATAATTCATTCCATTCTCTCCAGATATGATGGAGTGTTTATTTTCGTAAGCAGGAACTTAGCTTTGGATTTCAAACGCACTGTGACAATGAGATTCATCCTTTAGTGAATTAGAAGAATCCATTCTCGTCAAATCTGCATCGCTCTTAGGGCGCTGCATACGATAGAACCAGAAGGCCCGTGAGTCTTATTCATAGTTCAAGACGAGACATCATCTCCCTAATGTCAATGTATTCCTGACTAGTAAAACTTCAAGGAGATGAAATATTCAGGCGACAAAAGATCGAGGTGTCTTTTGTCCGAGGTGTTTTTTTTTTTTTTTTTTTTTCAAAGCTCCTAGATCACCAAAATGTTTACAAATGCAGAGTATGCGATTTAAGGCCTTGCGACATCACAGAAAATTGTTTACTGTTTAAAAGATGCAATGGAATTTTTTATTTTTATTGGGTTAGTGGGTTGGGTCGTTAGTTCGTTGTCTGGATTAATTTAATCCGTCAGTTACTTTCAGATCTGTTACCTTTGTGTTTTACCTTAGAATTCTTGTCGAGCTTTGCTTCAGATGAATTACCGTTGTGTCGTTTTTATTTTAACTCTCTCCCATAGAGTAAGATCTCTTATTATTTTCAGTCATTAAAGCTTATTCGCCATCATGTAGGATTGTGTGTGTGTTCTTCGTTCAGTTATTATAGTTTTCGTGCTCATATTTCCTATTTTCTTATGCCAAGATATTTTTGATCACTCGCATTTCACCAACCTTTCTGAGAACTAGTTCCCAAACAGTTTAAGACTTGACTATGCATTCCAGACCATTCCACTTACTCACTTGGTATGAATGGAATGTAACGCCTGATTACGTCATCTAACGAATTCTTTGCCCTGGCAAAAGTCATCCATTTTTTTAGCCTCTAGGAATCTGATTCACGTTAAGAGGGAGTAAATAATTTTAGGAAGAATTACATCATCTGCATACTATACTACACTATTTTCTAGGTCAACGATCATGTCTCAGTACTGAATGCATTTGAAAATGCAAACTGGTAGAAACAGACGTGTACAGTATATATTCACATATCACCAATATTTCGGACTGGACGTTAAATTAACACCTCCCCCCCTGTGAAACACAGCCATTATCTACAAATGGCTAATGTTCATCCTTCCAGTGATGTGAGGTTGCTGAAAACTGATCGGTAGTCCCATGAGTCTAGACACATGCATCCTGGCAACCAATGTGCCTACAGGAAACGATAGATACTGTTGATGTACCTTTATATCTAACTATTTATTTCGACACAATTTCGGTATTGTTTTAAGTCTAGATACGTTCAGTTTGATTTTAGTTATTCCTTGACTTGCTTAAAGACTTTAATTCATCACAAACTTCATTTCGATCGGAGCTCTTAAACTCTCGGTGGCAGAGAATTGCTGTTAGTGTTTTTAGTGATCCAACTTCTATTTACACTGGTATACAATGTGGCATTGTAATTTGTTGGTGTTTTTAGTTAACCTATATCTCAATTCCTTGATACTCCAGGGGCCAGTATTCTAGGTAATTGTTTTATTTATTCTAGTCATTATTGCACTCTGTATGGCATGCAGATGACGGAACTGCCACATTTATTTACTCTGCCTAATGTGAAAAGAAATTCCAACAGTTGGTGGTGTAGTCCGAGAGGTATAAGGCCATGTTCCAGCAAAAATAAAACGCTGTTAATTACTCGTTATTTTTCATCGTTTTATAAAGCCATGCTCCGGCAAAAAGAAAACGCTATTAATTACTCGTTTTTTCACTGTGCTCTTATCACATGAGTAATTTTGCAATGGTAATACTTCACGCAGTGATTTTGAATATTGACAATACTTGGGTTTACCTTCAACTCCAAGTGTTCGTTTTCACATGCTGTGCTTGAATAAAGTCACCTAATTCTGCCTGAAAGTTATTAAATCTATAGAGATGATTCATAGTGCTACCATTATTGGAATTTCTTCTAATTTTTTGGATATGGGTAGCCTTTAGGCGATTTAATTTCGACAAAATTGTCAAAGGTGGTAGTGGTTTCTTCCAAACAATGCCAGGTACGATCGAGATCATTGTCGGGAACTTTCTTCTTCCCCTTTTTCATCTTTAGTGCCAGTATCTCAACATGAAGTGACCTCTGCCGACTCTGTAAGGCGCCTCCATGTATATTTCATTGAAGTGTCGTGACCACATACCGCCTCCTGTATAGAGTCCTTCATCCTTCATTCCCTTTTTCTGTAAAGCCATGGAATGGTTTCCCTGTCTGTGTTATGAAACCTGATGGTCATATTTTTGTGATCGGCATTATTTAAGTAATTGTGCAGTTGTGCTGTACCTGAATCAAGTAAATTTCGTTGCCCTATGTATTCATGTTCAATGTTTTACGATAGTGGCTGCCTATGTTACCCAGTAAGAAAGTAAATATATGGATGAGAAGTGCATTTAATGTAGCAGGATATATTTATTAGGCGATTTATTATTCTGACATATTTGTTTTCCTATCTAATCTGTGTTTATTCATATTTTACGTTTGTGTATTCTATTGCATGGCGCTTGTTTTGCAAGATATGGTGTTTTTGGTATGCTACTGAATATTTGCAGATTTTGTTCTATAAAAAAAACAGGAAAAATTGAATGTAACCTATTAAAAGTAGATGTGACTTAATGGTGAGAGCTAATTTAAAGATGGCTTACATCTGGAATATGCAGGTTCCCAAGCATAGAAGTTTATCATTTTGGTAGATTTTTAAAAATTTCATCAGAAACTCTGTCCAGTGTGACTGGAATATAGAAATTCATTTGAAAGAAACACTGTGTCATCTTTTCTCCATCTTGATCATATGTATAACACTTCTATCATTACCATCATTCATGTCCGTAGCGTATGTCTGTGTGTGTGTCTCTCTCACTCACTCTATACCCCCCAACCCCACCCCCTCTCCCTTTTCCTCCCATTTCCTCATCCTCCAACCCTTGGTATTTCCAAAGTGGACAATCCGAGACCGATGCAAAAGAAGTAGATTGTGCAAATATGATAAACGAGAAAACGTCTTGCCCATAAATTACTCGGGATGTGATTGGCTAAAACGGAAGATTTGGCCAATGAGAACACGGGTAAGATTTATCGTGCCGTGATTTATCGCCGGACGTGGAGGGCTGACGTATGTTCCCTAGAGGGTAGATGAAGATCCAAAAGAAATATTATTTAAGAATTGTACCTTTTTTCTTTCTTTCTTTGCATCATGGGTAAAGGGAGTATGTAGGCGATGGTTTGTTATCGGAGATTTTCCCTTCATTTTTCTTCGTTTGTTGGCCTTCTTTTTGTGGAAGTGATGTTCAGAGAAACCTCTTCTGTCAGAATATGGAAGATTTTGAAGTGCAAGGAATTAATTCTCTTTTGAAAGCATGAATCTAAGGATGCTTGAAAATTGTGGAGGAAGCTAACCTTATGCAAGCAAAAGTTTCGAATATACATAAGGAAGTCTCTTTTTACTACTTTACCTGATTAACTGTGTGCATAAGTTTCTGTAAATTCAAGTTTAGTAATTGTTTTCAGCCTGTTCTTCACTTTGAATTATTGAATTCATGTAAATGAGAATGTCATGCCCTCTCGACGTTGGTTTTTATAAGATCGTTTTTCCTGTCAGGAAGCTTTTGCTGTCTTAAACTTTCGATTGTGAAAAAATACATTGCAGTCGCTGAGATTTCTTTGAAGGTGGCACTCTTATGAGTAAGTAAGACGTCGGAATACCAGTTTGATTCTCCATGCTGGGTGCTAAAGTTAAGTATACCTTAGTTTAACCAGACAACTGAGATGATTAACAGCTCTCCTAGGGCTGGCCCGTAGGATTAGACTCATTTTACGTGACTAAGAACCAACTGGTTACCTAGCAACGGGACCTACAGCTTATTGTGGAATCCGAACCACATTATAACGAGAAATGAATTTCTATCACCAGAAATAAATTCCTCTAATTCTTCATTGGCCGGTCGGAGATTCGAACTCGCGGCCAGCAGAGTGCAAGCTGAGAACGGAACCCACTTTCCCAACGAAGAACTACATTATAAAGAGAAATTAATTTCTATCACCAGAAATAAATTTCTCTAATCCTCAATTGGCCGGTCCAATGAGGAACCTATGCCCTTCTGTATTTGAAAGTGTTTCTTAGGAAGCACTCTGGCAGCTGCGCCGTTAATTTTCACGCCTTTGTGAAAGGTAGGTCAGCAGAAGGTATGCTTATTCTGGATAAGTTTTATCTTAGACGTAAAACCTTCGAATCTGGAGCAACCTGACTTGACCGATTTTCCCGATGGGAGGATACGCCCCAAGAAGTTGCCTTTAAGGAATTGCTTGACGTTATGATCGATATAAGATTTTGAAAAACGTCCACATTCTATGTGCTTGGGATTTTGCCTTGATTTCAACTCATTCTAAATGCTAATGTTTTAAATTTTTATGTAAATAAAAGAATTGTCCGTAGTGTCTGTGGAGCTTTCTTTGTAAAGTAAGAGTGCAACTTGTCACTTTAGATTTACAAAGTTAATAAAAGTGGCTTTATCTCAGTTGCGATTATAGTCTTCATTCATAATTTTCTGTCATGAGGCCAGAAGACCTTTCTAATTAATATTTACGCATGATTAATTACCCTCCATGTGGCAAGTAAATCACGGTAAACTTTTTAGGCTTTATACCTAACCGATTAATGATGGTAAGTCATTGCACTCTCGGTAGTTTAAGGAATAAAATAAGATTTTTCGTAACTTCCAGTTCAGAAATTCAGAAAACGAGTTAATTTTTCATCGTAAATCTGCGACATATATTACGCCGATTTATGTAACGCTCCATCATCTATATGAGACATACCTGAAATCTCTCGATAAGGGAAGTTTATGAACCCAGGACTAAATTTCCCGTAGTTCCCAAACGCCATTGAAAATAAGCAAATAAAGATAACAGTAAATGCATGACTGTACAGTATATGTTAGCACATAGTTAACCAATGACAGAAAGTCACTAGCAGTATCAATTTTCCTTCAATAGGGAGTTGCCGGGAGGGAGGAGAGGATTGTCTCTTGTTTATTTACAAAAATTGACAAGATTTTATGGCAGAGGTTTTAGAGAATTCAGGGAGTTATGTTCATTGGAGGAATCTTCAAGCCCTGAGAGCTACAAGAGTGCTTGATTATCTAGTTGTTTTCGCGTCTTGATATCATAATTGGTAATTTCAGATACTACTCGGTATCCCTTATCAGCCCTACGGAGTAGTATCTGAAAGTCTCTCCTTATCATTGTTAACTCTGTACATAAATATTTTTAAGACTACTGTGGCTTTTAATTCTCGATATTATAGCCTCGTTACAGGGTTGCCTTGTTTCATAATTGGGAATATTGTTTACATTGCAGTACAAATAAAAGTATTTTTAGAGTATTTTTATGTAAGGAAAATTATTTTAAGAAATTATTCTCTCTCTCTCTCTCTCTCTCTCTCTCTCTCTCTCTCTCTCTCTCTCTCTCTCTCTCTCTCTCTCTCTCTCTCTTCATGCAAAAGAGCATGATGGGAAAAGCATACTCGAAATGTATTTCTATTTTTCATGAAATTGTCATCTTTGTAAGTTTGTCGGTATAGCGATACGATGTATGTTACAAAGTCTATCCAAAAGTGTCCTCTTGAAGCAAATGATGAAAAAACAATTATTTGTGCATTATGTCCGTTTTGTCAAAATCCGCTTTTTCTCAACATAATCCTCTGGCTTTCATGCGTGTCATTCTGTTTATAAAACACATTGGTGTTCTGGACTTATCGTTGGAAATTTAAAGAAAGCGTGAGGGGTACATTTTCAGTATTATTCATTTGAATGTCAATATTTACCCCCAGGGGTTTTTATTTTGTGTATTTTCTGTTCATGCTGGACAGTAATCCATTGCAGGCACCGGCATTTGATCTGGCCAAATGAAAACTTGAAGACCTTACTACTTAATTTCCATTGCGGTTCTTCAACTTGTTTGTAGCTTATTTCTGCTGAAGTTTACCGCATTCAGGCAGTTATTAAGTGATTGATCGTCTTGTGATTAACTAATAGATTTCCTTTGAGAGGTTTTGGATTTTGGGAACTACATTTGTTATGAATTTATAGATGTATTGAAAAAAGTTAGTTCTTAGAGTTTTAGGCAGTTAGAAGTTCACCAGAAGAAATTAGGCGTTTATGTTTTTCTGGAATTTAAGAGCTCCAAACTGTATTTTGTGGAAGCGTTGCAGGCAGATATCTCTCTTCAAGATTGTGGCACCAGAAAATCTCCCAGCCCCATTCACCCCATTCTCCCCCCCTCCTCCAACCGTTGCATCATCTTATTTTTAATGGGACATTAAAGACGCAACTTTAAAAGTAATGCTAGCACTAAGGACCTCCTCAAGCCGTTCGACGGAATTGGATGAGAAAAATATAGGAGAATCTCCCTCCTGGAAGACAATGGCTCCTCAGCGCACTTGCGAGATAAAGAAATGTCGGAGATATGAGGCAGATAAGAAGGCCTTAATAACTCTCCCTGTGGTCATTACGTGTAATTGAAGCCTCCTCATTTTGAGACGGACATTTTTCTTAATAATGGCCATCAAATTAGTTTTCATAAGGACGAGATCTTCTTGAATGAGGAGTTACACCAGGATCAGTGGTGGTTTTCATAACGTCTCCCGGCGGACGACCGCCCAAATAACGTTCATGAAAACGACGTTCTCGGAAACGGCACTAATCCTACTTACTCTCGCGTAGACGTACGTTAATATAATGCCATCTCTCTCTCTCTCTCTCTCTCTCTCTCTCTCTCTCTCTCCTCTCTCTCTCTCTCTCTCTCTCTCTCTCAGGTTTTTTTAGAAACTAATTAAAAGCTCATTCTCATGCTCTCCACGTCATTAGGTTGGGAATCGATGGCTGTTTTCCATGTAGGAGAAACTTCATTCTTATGACCCTTCCTTGGAGGTGATGCCAAGCCGTATCTCTTGTGCGTTAATTGTGTTTTATCAGTTCAGTTTCAAGTCCGAGAATATATTGCTTATTACTAGGCTTTTTATATGAATTATCAGAGTGCCAGATGTAGGAAGTACACTTCAAGGTTTACTTTGGTATTCAGATATATAAAAGTGTATATTTACTACAGGAAAATATGGCAACTCACAATCTCTTTACTTCACAAGATATAACTATAAGAGCAGAGGTAAAGCGCACACGAAAATGTCACAATCCATCTAAATCCAAACTGAGATTAAAAGAGGAGTAGCGAAATGTATGGTTCCCTGATTACTCCTTTGTGTTCCTTCGTAGCGTCTTTCTACTTTGTTAATTTCCAGCGTAACTCTTCAGTTCTTAGAAAAAAAAAAAAAAAAATAAAAAGATCGCCTGATTATCATAAGGTTTATGAGATGTTAAACAGGCTTTAATTGACTTTCTCTTCCTGATGCCTGTCAGTTCAATCTGAACCACTTCTCTCCAAGTTTCTTTTAGTTTAAGGGACATTAATAAAAAAGTAAAAAATGTTGCGCCGAAGTTTCTCCGGCGCAATCGAGTTTTCTGTACACCGTATAATCAAGACCACCGAAAATAGATCTATCTTTCGGTGGTCTCTGTACAATGCTGTATGAGCCGCTGCCCATGAAACTTTAACCGCGGCCCGGTGGTTATTCAGTTTCAACTTAGGCTCATGTTAAACCATTATACCCTTAGTCGTCTTAGGAAGAATTTTTTTTACCCAACAAATGATATTTTATTAGTAATCCAGTGCCATGACCGAAATCAGAGAGTGGTCTGGAATCTCACATGCAATAGCAAGAGGCATCATTCACTCGGGGAAATAATCAGCGAAAGTAGGAATTCTTCTCTTCTTCTTTCCTTTACTCCTCTCGCGTCCTCTCTTTTCCTTTTCTCCTCTCGTGTCCTATTTTGGGCAAGTAATATTACCCAGAAACATCTTTATCTCCGTCTCTTCTCGTTGGGATATCATATATGAGTCCCTGTCCCAAGAGTAATAGCGATCCAAAGTGATCGTGTCACAACCGTCCAACGAACGCACTGATTCTCTCTCTCTCTCTCTCTCTCTCTCTCTCTCTCTCTCTCTCTCTCTCTCTCTCTCTCTCTCTTTGTGTGTGCTTCAATCTTGTGTAGAAATATATAAGTTCTCTGAAGGAGTTCAGGCGGTTTTGAAGTAACTATTGCTGAAAGATTTGTACAGTCTCTCTCTCTCTCTCTCTCTCTCTCTCTCTCTCTCTCTCATGTTTTTGGCCCATTTTTTCTGTTACTATAACGTCATTTTATACTCAATATAAGACATTTATTTCAAAGGAACGTTGTTCAAATAATTAAGAAACAGACGCACCTGTCACGTTAAAAGCGAAGACAATATTCAAGTAATTCTTGAATTAAATCGTACTTTTGATATATATAAAAACGCTGCGTTATAATTTTTGTGCCAACCAGATAATGATTACTTATGTGTTTGTTTGTGTGTATAACGATTGGTTATTAACGGTTATAAAACATTAATTTGTCTTTTAATATATTTGTACGCTGCATAAATGCTAAAAGTGACCATATGTCTGTGTTCTTTCATATACTTTTTTTTTAAGTGATAAGTGAATATAGTTGTTTGCAGAGCTAGAAGTTCTGTTTCTACGTTGTTCATTCTCGCTAAATTTTAATCATGTTCTTTTTTGTTATATAATCCGAAGTTTTCTCAAAGTTACATTCGGAAATTCAGGGTAAACTTGGAGTTGTTTAATCGACGTCTTGGAAGGTGTATCCACCCACTGTTGATGAAAAGAAAGACAGTGTAAGGGTAATAAGTGTCATACGAAGCACCAAACACAGAATGACGTTTGCCCGGTACTCGGAAATACAAGTCTGATAGAACGTAGAGAACAGGATTGGAAATAGGTTAGCCTCCTTCACTCGGGAAACAGAGTGAAAAGAAAAGTCGAATTTTATCACTGGTTTAACAACAAAGGCTTAGGGGTGGTTTGAGGAAGCTTAATGACTGTAAATTGTGTCGGAGTCTTCAAAGTAGAGTAAGGATGAGAGAGAGAGAGAGAGAGAGAGAGAGAGAGTGATAAAGATTTAAATACAGTTCATACTTGCGTGTTTTCTGATAATATTATGGCAGGTTTATAAAAAAAATAAGATTGATTACCTTGTGCAAAGTGTCAGAAATACTGAATTCTATCCGACGGGCGTAACGTACTTCCCAAAATTTTTGTCAGTTATTTGCAAATTTCTAAACATCGAACTGAATTCTTTCTTCTTCAACCATAAGTTTACGGACTTCTAAGTCCTCTAAACAACGAAAACGATTCATTTACAAGCAGTTATTAGTTTTATAATAATTAAATTTATACGAATGTGTACGAAACTGAAAGTCCCTCATTTCAGTATCCT
Source organism: Macrobrachium rosenbergii (assembly GCF_040412425.1). NCBI lineage: Eukaryota > Metazoa > Arthropoda > Malacostraca > Decapoda > Palaemonidae > Macrobrachium > Macrobrachium rosenbergii. The sequence goes on from NC_089791.1 coordinate 38,912,566, forward strand.
TGCATCATCGGTAGTGAACTCCACTTCTATTTCATTTGTGGATTTTCCGTCAAGGGAATTTATTTTTGATCTCTTGTGAAGATGAAACTTAAAATTTTAGTTAACTATAATATCCAGTATCGCTAATGAAGGAAAGGTGAAGAAAAACTTGATCTAAAAATCAGTTGTAAGGAGAAAATGGAAATTAAGTTATAGTCACCATTATCAAATTGCCAAGAGATGAAAAGAAAGCGAAGAGAAATATTTATAATTAAATGGAAAATGGAAACGTTTGCAGGTTCAAGCAGCAGAATGCCATTAGGACTAAACTGCTTATTATTTCGAGCATTTGTGTTTTTTAGACACACTCTAATTAATTAATTAAAAAACTCTTTCTGAACGGGTTGCCCAGCCCGAGTTGCCAAAGGCGTGATGATTATTTTTCCCCTCGGCGTGAGTTAGATATATTTTCCTTTTCAGATTTTCACCATTTAGTCTCGCGGTTCCTTTCTAAGGAAGATGAAGTTTATTACTTTTATTATAAAGAGTAAATATTATTAAGTAAACTTCTAAATTCCGTAGATACCGTTTTCCTCTGAAAAGGAATCTTTATTAAGAACTAGACATCCAGCGTCCCTTCTTTTTTTTTTCGGAAGGGGCCAATTCTCCTGTCATTGGGCCCTGCGGGGAAATTCCTAGGGACTAGAGGGGAGAAAAAGGGAGAAATCAAGATAAGGGGGAATATTTAGGGGGAAAAAGGTACATCATTAGAATAATACGACCGTTTTCTTTCAAGAAACGATCGTTAGTGCTGGAACCTCTTATTCACGTACTCAGTTCGTTAGGAGATAGTACGATGAAAGTTCCTACTTGTACAATGCAACAGAAGAGAGATTGTACGATGAAAGTTGCTACTTGTACAGTGCAACAGAAGAGAGATTGCATGATGAAAGTTGCTACTTGTACAATGCAACGGAAGAGAGATTATACGAAGAAAGTTGCTACTTGTACAATGCAACAGAAGAGAGATTGTGTGGTGAAAGTTGCTACTTGTACAATGCAACAGAGGAGAGATTATACGATGAAAGTTGCTACTTGTACAATGCAACAGAGGAGAGATTATACGATGAAAGTTGCTACTTGTACAATGCAACAGAGGAGAGATTATACGATGAAAGTTGCTACTTGTACAGTACAACAGAAGAGAGATTGTACGATGAAATTTGCTACTTGTACAGTGCAGCAGAAGAGATTGTACTATGAAAGTTGCTACTTGTACAGTGCAACAGAAGAGAGATTGTACGATGAAAGTTGCTACTTGTACAATGGAACAGAAGAGAGATTGCATGATGAAAGTTGCTACTTGTACAATGCAACAGAGGATAGATTGTACGATGAAAGTTGCTACTTGTACAGTGCAACAGAGGAGAGATTATACGATGAAAGTTGCTACTTGTACAGTACAACAGAAGAGAGATTGCACAATGGAATTGGCTACTTGTACAGTGCAACTGAAGAGAGATTGTACGATGAAAGTTGCTACTTGTACAGTGCAACAGAAGAGAGATTGTACGATGAAAGTTGCTACTTGTACAATGCAACAGAAGAGAGATTGCTAGATGAAAGTTGCTACTTGTACAATGCAAGGGAAGAGAGATTGTACGAAGAAAGTTGCTGCTTGCACAATGCAACAGAAGAGAGATTGTGCGGTGAAAGTTGCTACTTGTACAATGCAACAGAGGAGAGATTGTACGATGAAAGTTGCTACTTGTACAATGCAACAGAGGAGAGATTATACGATAAAAGTTGCTACTTGTACAGTGCAACAGAAGAGAGATTGTACGATGAAAGTTGCTACTTGTACAGTGCAACAGAAGAGAGATTGCACGATGAAAGTGGCTACTTGTACAATGCAACAGAAGAGAGATTGACGATGAAAGTTGCTACTTGTACAGTGCAACGGAAGAGAGATTGCACGATGGAAGTGGCTACTTGTACAGTGCATCAGAAGAGAGATTGCTCTCTTATGTATGGAAATGTTGTTAATATGGGTTTAAAGCCAGTCTCTGACTCGCCAAAATAAAGGTGTAATCGGTTTTTCCTTGTCTTTTTTTATTATAGAGAGAAGGGCATTTATTGACGTGTAAAAGATTTTGTTCCCACTAAGAGTTGAATATCAAGTCTCTCAATTGTGTGTTGTCTGTTCGAGACACACTCAGTGTCGGCGTTACGTTCCCTTCTGACGCTATATTCATACGTAGAAATCTCTTGGACGCAAGTATTAATCAACTAATTAATATGATTCATGCTACAGTTGTCTGATATGCTGAAAATATCCAAATAATGAAGCACCGCTGAATACAGAAGTACACACTAACGATGTCATTTTTATTCTGTTTCAAGTTAAATCGATTTTCCACAGTCATGGCTAGTCACACGTTTCTTCAAAATGCAACTAATTAGTCGGGTTTCATCCACTGTGCTGATTTCACAGAGAGAGAGAGAGAGAGAGAGAGAGAGAGAGAGAGAGAGAGAGAGAGAGAGAGAGAGCCCGCGTTTGGGGTTGGGGAAAGTTCGGTAAATGATTCAAGTATATTAAAAACTGAATTTTTAATGGTTTAACAAATACATCCAGCTGCTGTACTTATGTATATGTATATTATATATGTGTGTGTAATATATATATACATATATACACATATATATATAAACAAAACATATACATGCAGTATATACACACACATACATACGTACATACAGCAGCTGGACGTATTAGGTAAATGCTACAAACTCCTTTTTTAAAAAGTTGAATAATTTATTAAACTTTCCCCAACCCTGAGCGCAAGGACAGAGAAACTAAAAAGGTGATGTGCATTACTATTGGAAGAGTCATACGAGTTGAATAGAAGGTTTGGAATAAAGGAAGGTGAAAGGACAGAGTATCAGAACCAAGGAAAAAGACAGATGATGATACAGAAATGGAAGAGGAGATTTGGGGACTTGGTGAGAGTGGAGGGGCTGGTTATGGAGTTACAATCTGATGAAGTAAAGAAGGTTATAAGTAAAGTAAGGATAGCAAGGCATCAGGCCCATCGGAGGTACACCTCGAAAAATTGAAGGTACTTGGTATAGAGGGGAAAGAATGAATACCCTGAACTGTTAAGGGCAATCAAGGAGGAGGAGGAGGAAGTCATGGCAAATGATTGGGGAAGAAATTCTCTTAACTAAATGTGTTTGAACACAAGGGATATATTATGGAATGTGGCCATTAGAGAGGATCGTACTAACAGAACATTTATTGAAGGTTTGGAAATAGTTGCTGTTGGAAGATTAAGAACACTTGTCAAGATTAGTGAAGAGAGGTGAGGTCCAGTTACAATAAGAGTTACATGAAAAGAGGCTGGAAGGTAATAGGAAGCTCTACTGGTTATTTATAGGCCTAGGAAAGGCAGATTATAGAATTCTAAGGGAGGTACGGTTTTGAGGTTTTAAGAAAGAGGAAATTGCAGAAAAGCTTGTTAGGTTGGTTGAAGTGATTTGTAAAAGAGAAGAACAACAGTAATAACAGCCTGTGGCAAAACGGCAGTGTGTGAAGTTAGAGTTGGTGTACATCAAGGATCGGTACTGGCCTCTTAATGATTGTGCTGTTTATTGATGTATTGAGTAAAGGGGTTAGTAATGAGAATTTGTGAGGATTACATGCAGATGATCTGGTGATTATGGTAGAGACTGAAGAAGAATTGCAAAGAAAGGTAAGAGAGATTTTGGTTTGAAGGTAATCTTGTTAAAATTTGAGGTTATGGTGTTCAGCAAGCAAGATGGGATTAGGTTATTTATGTTTAAATTTAAAACAGATCAAGAATTTCGAATACAAAAGAGATACTTTAAGCCAGGAGGGAGGGTTGGAAGCTGAGGTTGGAAAGAGGGTAAAAGCAAATTGGGGGAAATGGAGGGAAGTTTGTGACAATAGAATGCCAGATAAACGTAAAAAAATCTATTGTACCGTAATCAGATAAGTGAAGATGTACAGTATGTTGCAGAAACATGGATTTTAAGGATGAAGGAGGAACAGAAGCGGAAGCGAACAGAAATGAGGATGCTGTAGTGGATGTTTGAGGTTTTGGCGGCGTCAGAGCCTGGAAAGTGGAGAAATTAGAAGTTGCTATTACTTATGGTAAGAGAGTCGAGACCGAGATGGTATGTGGTAAGGAACAGTGGAGATGGCTTGGGTGGAACCTGTTAAGGGCAGAAGGTCATAAGGGAGGCAGAGGATTAGATGACGTGCTTAAGTGAAGAAGAATCTCGAGAGGAAGGGTGTTGCAGAAGAAAATATCTTTGAAAGAAATTGTTGGGTAAGATGTATGAGGCAATAGACCCTGAGCTTTGGGATAGGCAGTGGGAATGATGATGCATACACACAAATTATATAGATGTTTATGTATGTATGTATATATATATATATATATATATATATATATATATATATATATATATATATATATACACATATATATATATATATATATATATATATATATATATATATATATATTCTATATATATATATGATTCTTTATATTAATTTTTATATTGCATTATCTTATTTGTTGACGCATATACTTAGCAAAACATATATATTTTCGTTTACCAATATATGTTGTATTTATTTTAGTATTTTTTAACAAAGACATAACGAAAGGAGTATGGGTAAATTAATGATTGCTGAGTGAAATGAAGGTTTTTCAAGTGTTCATCGCTTTTCAGATTTAGCGCCGAATCATTACGGTTAGAGTGCTTGGGCCATGTCCCTAAATTCCATCCAACCGTCCATCTGTTCATCCCAGTAGCCGCAATTATGAATTGAATCATCATTGAAAGATGTCTTTTTGATCGATATCCATAAGTTCCAGCCGCAGTTATGAATTGAATCATCATTGAATGATGTCTTTTTTTGTCGATATCTATAAGTTGCAGCCGCAGTCATGAATTTAACCATGATTGAAAGATGTCTTTTTGATCGATATCCATAAGTTATATATTGGAAGAACTCTGCCCCGTTGCTAGGTAACCAGTTGGTTCTTAGCCACGTAAAATAAATCTAATCCTTCGGGCCAGCCTTAGGAGAGTTGTTAATCAGCTCAGTGGTCTGGTTAAACTAAGATATACTTAACTTTTATGTTGCCTGTTCTGCAGAAAACTGGCATCCCCATTGTGATGAGGTGCCACAGTATCACATTATACTGAATGAAAAGCCTCTTTTTGCCTCTTAAGACTGTGAGAGAATCCTCCTGCCAGTGCTATGAAGTTCTCAGTCACATTGTCATGACAGACTGCCCTGCTGTTTGGGGGCATTTCCTCTCCCAAGGACTCACAACCATATATTATGTCCTCATTTTTCTAAAGGAATGCTGCGGCAGTCTCTCAAGCCTTTGGGACTTGAAAATGCAGCAGTGTATAGTGAGAGCAGTTAACTGTTTCGCCGTGCAGTTCTGTCATAAACTGATTTGAATGGTCTTGTCTGGATCGACCTCCACTATAGTAACCTGATTTGGGTTGTGTATATACATACACACACACATATATGTCTATACATATACATATATGTGTGTGTATATATGAATATGCATGTGTATGTATATGTGTGTGTGTGGGTGGGTGCGTTTGTATGTATGCATGTATGTATGTATGTATGTATGTATGTATGTATGTATGTATGTATGATAAGCAAGTATATAACATATATATATATATATATGTATATATATATATATATGCATATATATATATATACTCGTATATATATATATTATGTATTATGTATTAAACGGAAAGATCTAATGAACTACCCTTTTCAAAGTTTATCTCGACAAAATTTCTCCCCTGTTGAATATTGTCGCAAAATTACTCAGATTACAGTGTCATAGTATATTCATTTTTATGAAAAATGGTATTCAGACCACGTTTTTAGGCTAGAGCGTAAGAATTTTGCCACCGTAAAATTAACTTTTAATGCATGTTCTTTTTTAAGATTTTTTTTATTTTTTATCGCGGAGACGGCCGTGCGTTGACATCAGAAATTTCAGCATTGGCCTTTCTTGACAAGCAACCCTTCCGTGAGAATTTTTGCATTCATGCCTGTCCTAATCGAAGTCTGTAATCGCGGTAGTTGTGACACTTGGTAATTAACAGCCATTACCGGTTCCAAACTCGGGTAATTGGAGCGGCGACTGGTCACAAGAAAGCTACAAGATCGATGGAAGTAACACGTACGCTGCGTCAATGAATGTCAAATGCCATCGGCACCAACCCGTAGGCGGGTAGTACCGTCAGTGAACCTCATGCGGTGCACTGTAGGCATTACTTAAGGTTCTTTGCAGCGTGCCTTCCTTAGGCCCCTAGCTGCAACCCCTTTCGTTCCTTTTACTGTACCTCCTTTCATATTCTCTTTCTTCCAACTTACTTTCCACCCTCTCCTAACAGTTGATTCATAGTGCAACTGCTTTGAGGTTTTCCTCCTGTTTTACCTTTCAGACCTTTTACTGTCAGTTTCCGTTTCAGCGCTGAATGGCCTCATAGGTCCCAGTGCTTGGTCTTTGGCCTAAATTTTATATTCAATTCAATTCATCGGCACCAGGGGTTAGGTGAATATTACTGACGTTTGATACAGGTTTGAGTAGTTTTGTAGGAGCGACAATGCGTGAAAATGTGGCCCGGAAAGCCAAAAGAGTCATTAAGAATGGGCCATTGCTCAAAACGGTCATTATTCTTGTTTCTTTACTTGACGACCCACCAATCTCTGTAAATTGGAATTATTTTCCAATTGCAAGCATCCATTATAACATCTCTCGTCACTTTCCCTTTTCTTTTGCTTCTTATTTTCTGTGCCTGTGGTGGAATGAATTAGTTAAAACGAATAAGATGCCAAACCGCAGTAGGCACTTTCACTTTTCATTAGCAATAACCAATAAATTTTTGCGTGTTTTCTCCAGTTCTTATTGGTAATATTGAGATAGATAATAATGAGATTAAGATGAAAAAAAAGACCACCGTTTTCGTCTTTCTAGATTTGAAACTGTGGTAGATACTTTTACCAATTGATAAAATTGTGACTCTGCGTCTACTTTTTTATTTTTTATATGTAAACCAAATAAAGAAAGAAGAATAGCCTGATGGGATCAGAAACAATATCATTAGTCTTAGTTCCAGCGTCCCGTGTCTGAAATCTCAAGGAATCCCACAGAATATCGTCTACGAAAATAAGTGACTTTGATCAATAAAGTGAACTGGAAACCCATCTCGCTCTCAGACCAGGTTGGCCTTTTTCCTTACTGTTTTTGTACAAGTTTTCCCTTGGAAATGGCAAAAGTTAGCCTGATTGATGTAGGAGATGCTATCTATGAATATTAATCTGAACTTCTTTCTCGGGGAGGGAGGCAGACAAACTTGACATTTTGAATCGGGTCAAATGTTCCTTCAGCAAAAAATGAGAAAATTTAGGAAATTTATTAAGTTAGCGATAAGACGATGTCACTTTTTTTCGGTGTGAGGTCACAAGCCATGAATAACAATAGGGACTATCTTCCCACGTATATCAGACACTCGTTTATTTAATATATGAATAGCAATAAAGAGAAGCTGTTGGAACGACAGCTCTCGTTCAAGTTAATCTATTGAAGTTGGCTTAGTAATTATGATGTCCTGGTTTGACTGACTGGAAATAATGACGTCACTATATAATGGTCAAGTTCATTATTCAGTGAAGTTTTGACGTGTTCTTCGTTGCACGCTGGTAATTATTAACCTGAATTTAACGTTGTTATTTTCGTGATGCAAGCTATGACCTTCAATTAAATTCCTTGACAACTAATATTCTAGATTTTTTCAGTTTATAATTGAAGACTTTCTTATTCCATTCACTTCACTTGTCGTATATTGTTGACGTACTTTTAAAATTTACTTTTAACTGCGTATCTCTCTCTCTCTCTCTCTCTCTCTCTCTCTCTCTCTCTCTCTCTCTCTCTCTCTCTCTCTCTCTCTTTAGCTGTTTCCGCCTGACCCTCTTCTTTCCCTTGGCCTATTTTACGCGTCTTTTGTGCTATTTTCTCCTTATTTTCGCGGGGGGAGGGGGTGGTGGGCGGCGATCAGCAAGGGAAATCCTTCGCAATAGACCAGCAATCAGTTTTGCGTAGAGGCTCATGGAATATGCAAACGCTTTGGGAGAGCCTTCGGTTTTAAGCATATTTCTTAGTAAGGGATCTATCTGTTCGTGAGTGCGTGTGTGCCTGCGAGAGAGGAAGAGTGGGGTTTCATTCTAGACGCAAGATCGCGATGGAATAAATCAGTGTTAATTTCGCCTTTATCTTTAATTTTCCAAAGTGGATGAGTGAGTCTGTGCATTGCAATTAACTCGTGATTCATTGATTTGTTGGTAAAATCGTTTGATCATATTATTTGCTTTAATGATCTTACGTGGCTTAATGATCAATCTGCGAGGTGATTTCAAAGATTAAACTAATTAGCTGAAATTTTTTGCAGACCAAGTACAACGTTTTGTCGAAGGCAGAATTGGAAACTTATTTTGAAATTTGAATATCAACCATTTTTTTATTTACCCATATTTTTTGAAATGTTAATAACACCGTTTTTTCAATTTACCCAGGTTCTTTAACACCTCGGTATTAACAGATAATGAGATTTGCTGGCAGGATAACGCTCAATTTGATAGTCACTTTGAGTATAAGTTATTAAAAATGCTGAATTTTGCAATACACATATATATATACACATATACTGTATGTATATATATATATATATATATATATATACATATATATATATATATATATTATATATATATATATATATATATATATATATATATATATATATATATATATATATATATATTGAAGTCACGATGCATCTACTGTGATTTTTCAAGCATATATATATATATATATATATATATATATATATATATATATATATATATATATATATATATATATATATATATATATATATATATATATATATAGATATATATATATATATATATTTTTTTTTTTTATATAATCATGGGTTAGTCCACTGGTGCCAAAAGTAGAAGGATAACGTTTTGTTGTTTGGTATGCTTTTGCCCATAGGAAAAGTTTTTAAGCACTGTCTCGGAAAGATGGGGAATTTAAATTCCAAGATGCTTTGCGTTCACTTGCCGTGAATATTATTACGCATCATATCTGTAATTTGGCTTTCAAAGAAGTTAATGTTGAAGTAAGAAAGGCTTAATCATTCAGGTTTCGGGATAAACAGGAAACTTCTGTTTCTAGCAAGGGTTCGAGAAAATACACGGTGAATCATCGGCCCTCATTAAAACCAACCATTTTTTTTTAAGCCAGAATGTTGCTTGATGACATTCCTTCTCGCATAAATATCGTAATAACAATAATAACCCATACAAATAGTACGTTGATGACATTCCTTCTCGCACAAATATCGCAATAACAGTAATAGCCCATACAAATCGTACGAATATTTCGTGAAGAAAAGGCGGTGAAACTCATTAGGCCATTGCAGATTCTACACGCGACTAAAGGCGATCGAAAGAAAGTCAATGTGCAATAAAATCAACAGTGGTTATCCTAATAGCGGCCTCTCCAAAGTCATTAACAACTGCAGTGTGGCGTTCCTGAGCATACTAATAAGCGCCAGGGAATATCGGCTGTCGGCACAGCTGTTGCTGCTGCTGCTGCTGCTGCACGAGAAAGCTGCTGCTCCAGCTGTATGGAAGGGACTGATAAACTCCCGATTTAATTTTCCCATTTAGCGTAGAGGGAAAACTGGGGAGAAAAAAAAGAGGGGGGGGCGAGTTATTCAATGGTCGGTCGTTTAGAAAATGAAACGTTTCGCATGCCTAATCTCTTTGATAATTGCGGCGGCCGCAGCAACATCTAATTTGCATAATAATATAATTGGTAGTGCATTAGACCAGACAGAGTTATAATGTTGACATTGCGAATGATTATTATTCGAAGCCCTCAGAGCTAATGGGGAGCTGTTTGCATATATATTTATGTTGCCATAAAGGGATGTTATTGTTTTGCCTAATATCCGTTGGCTCGGCTCGTTACTTTGCTTTCGATTCAAGATTTTGGTCTCAGGAGTGGAATATGTATATATTTACACACATGTATATAATATATATATATGTGTGTGTGATTATATATATATATAATATATATGTATAATATATGTATATATAATATATATGTGTGTGTATTTGTGTTCTCTGTTTGCTGAAGTGCCGTAGGTAACTAAAATAGAAATCAAATGAGAGCACGCGTTTTAAATAGGATTTTTATAGGAAATTATCACTCAAGGACAGGCAAATTAGTAAGCATTTCCGTCCGTATAAAACCTCATGATCTCTTTTTTTTTTTTTTTTTTTTTTTACTAGAAGCATTTTTTTATTTTTTTTTATTAGAAAGCATTCTTTAAGAATAACGATCAGTGAACTTACATATGTGACACTCAGCAAGAGAATGTTTTAGACCAAAAAAGTGATTCCAGATTATAATGGGTCTGTGTGCACAGTTAATTTTCCTCCTTGTTTCTTTTTTTTATTTTTTACATTTTTTGTTTGCAAAAGATTCTCTCCATTCAGAAACCATTTTTTAAAATGCCAAAGCAAAATTCTATTCCTGTTTGTTGGAGTAAACGCTTGTAAGTCAGCTTTTACCTTGGCTATGTAAATACTATTAGTACAATTTTGCAAATGCGTGTGTTTATTTTTAGTTGGAAACTTTTTACAGAAGACTGTAAGGGGTCCAACCATAGGCTGATTATTGGCTGTTGTACTTGAGTCGTTGTTTTTTAATTAATCATTATCCGATAATTTTTTTTTTTTTTAGTTCCCGAAGCTTTCCATTCATTGCAACGGTAATTTTTTTTCATCCAAGATGAGAATAACTATTCTCTTTCAAATTAATAACTTAGGTTTCGATTCAAGTTAATGACTTTTGTCCCGTTCGAAGTTAATGGCAAATATTCCTCAGGTTAAGAACAGATGCTTCGTTCAAAGGCAATTACAATGGTTTAGATTAACGTTAAGGACAAAAGCATTGCTTCCAAATAAAAGAAAACGTTTTCGTTTCCGGTCAAGGAAAAATGTTTAGTTTCAAGTTAAAGACAAAAAGGCTCTTTGAGGACAATGTGAAAAATAATTCTTTAGAGTGTAAGGACAACTATTTCAAGTTAAGGGCGTGTGCTTTCTTTTAAAATTACACTAGATATTCTTTCCCCTCGTTGAGGGCGTGTAGTGACTCCTTACCTTTTTAGTGTGCGTAGGCGGCTTACTAAGCGAGTGATAAAAGTATTGTTATATTTATGTGCTTCTGAAAATATTTTTCATTCTCATTTGCAAGAACCTGATCTGAGAATCTTAAAAAAGAAACGTGACAAGAATGCACTTTTAATTTTCCTCTCGCATAAAAAAATATGTTTCATGTTTTCCGCAAGTTACGTTTTCATTACGGATGTTGTTATTGCATAAGTGCTTGATACAACGTCATTTAATTTTAGACTTTAAAAACAGTCATTTTATTTCTTTTCTTTTTTTTTTACTAATTATGAATATCTATAATCGTTGTGCAGTTTATAAAACATGGCAAGGGAAGTGATTATTCATGTACTGCACATTCTGCAATTATTTTCCGCGTTTTTCAGTAAATTTCTCACTCGAATGCGACGTCCTGCAAGTAATTGGGTAAATGTGGAATAGGATAAGTGGTAAACGAGCTTTAAAAGAATAACTGCTGTTAATGTATGTACTCGTATATTTTACGGACATCATTCTATCGTCGATTCGTTATTTTACGAACATCATTCTAATGTCGATTCGTTATTTTACGAGCGTCATTCTAATGTCGATTCGTTATTTTACGAGCGTCATTCTAATGTCGAATCGTCATTTTACGAACATCATTCTATAGTCGATTCGTTATTTTACGAACATCACTCTAAAGTCGATTCGTTATTTTACGAACGTCATTCTAAAGTCGATTCGTTATTTTACGAACATCATTCTAATGTCTGTTTGGTATTTTACGAACGTCATTCTAATGTCGGTTCGTTATTTTACGAACGTCATTCTAATGTCGAGTCGTTACTCTACGAACATCATTCTAATATTCTAATGTCGATTCGTTATTTTACGAACATCATACTAAAGTCGATTCGTTATTTTACGAACATCATTCTAAAGTCGATTCGTTATTTTACGAACATCATTCTAATGTCGATTCGTTATTTCACGAACGTCATTCTAATGTCGGTTCGTT
>NC_089791.1:38929882-38964882 GCF_040412425.1 Macrobrachium rosenbergii
TAGATTTTATTTTATTTATTTTATTATTTACTATTTTTTTTAGACATTTCAGTTTTTCAGCAACCTTCTTTTTTTTTATTTCTGAACAACTCGTGAAATACGCAAATAATTTCGGAGGTTTGTTTTCCTGATTTTTTTTTCTTTTTAGTCGCGGTAATATTCTCTAATTTCTGAAATGAGTTTTGTCCTCATAGCCATTTGAATTTTTTTTTTTTCTTTTTTGTTTCCTGTAAAAGAAAACAATTGAGATGGCTATTTGCCTGTCCGTCCGCACTTTTTCTGTCCGCACTTTTTCTGTCCGCGCTTTTACTGTCTGCCCTCAGATCTTGAAAACTACTGAGGCTAGAGGGCTGCAAACTGGTATGTGGATCATCCACCTTCCAATCATTCAACATACCAAATTGCAGCCCTCTATCCTCAGTATTTTCATTTGATTTAAGGTTAAAGTTAGTCATGATCGTGCGTCTGGCACCGCTATAGATACCAACAACACATGCAACCACCGGGCCGTGTCTGAAAGTTTCATGTGCCGTGGCTGAGAGTTTCATACAGCATTATATGCTGTACAGAATTTCTTCGGCGCATTTTTTACTTGTTTTTAATGTCAGCGATTCAGGCCTTTGATATTGTTTTGTTTAATCTACATTGTTTGTTGGGAAGTTTTTGAAGTGATATTACTTCTTAATATCCTATTGTCCATTCGGGGATTTAATATTTTTTTCTCGTTTTGTAATTAGTTATTATCACAGTTTGGTCTTTAACTAATATTCTAGTTGCATTTGTCTAAAAGCTTTGCTTTGTTTCACTTTACCAATACGATAAGGTAAAAAAAAGTTTGATGTAAGGTAACTGATTTCTTTATTTTATTTCCTTTAGGTAAGGCTTTCTACAGTATAGAATAGAATATAGGATTTATACCAAAGGCCAAACTCTTGAACCTATAAGGTCATTCAGCGCTGGAACGGAAATTGACAGTAAAAAGGACTGAAAGGTGTGACGGGAGGAAAACCTCGCAGTTGCACTATGAAACAGTTTTCTGGCCGTGGTCAGGCCCGTGGTTTGCGCTAGGGCTATCTTCACCAGTTAGTGGGTCCTGTCGAAAGTCAGAAAAAGGACAATGGACTGGAACCTGGAAGTGTTGTTAACCTTTCTACATGCACACCCCCCACCCCCTCTTATAGAGAAAAAGATATAAGGAAATAGATATATATATGTATATATATTTACATAATATATGCACACACACACATTTATACATCTCAAGTCAGTTATATTATATATAATATATATATATATATATATATATATATATATATATATATATATATATATATATATATATATATATATATATATATATATATATATATATATATATATATATATATATATATGAGAAAGAGGAAATACAGTCAAATATAACATTTAATGTTTCAACATTTCTTGCAGATTGTATTTAGAAATGTTAGTTTAACGAAAAGAATGTTGTCGACAGCTAGAAAAACCTTAAGAAATTATAGCAATTTACAATTGCCTTTTCAGGTCACAATACGAACGTCAACAAAAAGGAAACAATGTGAAAAGGAAATAGCAACACACAGTTGCCCAAACGTAAAGGACCGGCTCCTCGCTCGCTCAGGACAAAGCAAACCCAAGCCGGCTGAGAGAGCGAGAGCGTCGAGTCGAGCAAATGACTCCCGGATAACTATAAATGCAGTATTGTAGGAGCGCCATCGTGCCCTCGGCCGAATTGTACCATTTATCCCTAAACTGCTCCCATACGTCTTGTTTATAGGAAGGCTGACCCATACGCCATGACAGACTGTCAATCAAATCAATATGTTGGGGATTTTGCAATCTATACTTTTTAGAATACTTTTTTTTTTTACTTTTTCCATTCTTTTTTTTTTATTTTGTACCGTCGATACCGTCAGCATTTCCACTGCAAGAGATAATTTAGCCATGTGCTTCCGTGATATATTCCGCGTGCCCTTTGTATGCAAATCACTTGAATAAATTCATGCATGCAGTTTACATTTTGTCTATTTACAAATAAACTCAAATTACGATTTCATTAAATACGTATCATATATCGGGAAAACATCGGAGCTATAAATGTTTTGTTTTATGTTATAAACGCGATATTTCCCATGCCACTCTAATTCGCATGACTTGCCATTTAGATACTAATTTTCAGACTCAGGATTATTTCATATAACAGTTCGTTCGTAACATGGATTCAGAAGAGATTTCGGTTTTCCGATAAGTGAATGATTTTTAAAAATTAGGAAATGAAAACTTAAGCGGGATAAAATGCTGAAAATTACTCAAAAGAAAATAAAAGTTATTTGGCAGGTACATGCTGTAGGTTTAATTATATATTCATTTATGCATTTTTATTCATAAACACAAACGAACCCTTATCATTTTGCATTTACGTTTTTGTGTGTCATGCAAATGCATGCAAGCAACTTGATACCTAAAAGTTTCTTGTATTTTAATCAGAATAATGAAAAATAAGCCATGGCTTTGCAAAGCAAGCTTTTGCAGAATATTGTCACGTGTGAAAATAGGAAAACATACAACGAAGAAAGTAAAATTGATTTATGTTTTAGATAACATTAAAATTTTTATATTTATTATGAACATAATTATAACGATCATGGAACATATGCCACTAATAGGAACAACCTAAAGTAACAGCTCTTGATCCCTCCTATTCATAGCTGTTTTTGGAATTAATAGGAAGAAGGTTTTCCTAGAAGGAGAGTCTGATTGTATCTATACTTCTATTGAAATAAAAAAAAAGGCGCCGAATCCCCAGGGTAAGTGTCAGTGCATGGCTTAATAGCCCAAACCTCTTATAAAATTCAATCCAAATTATATATATATATATATATATATATATATATATATATATATATATATATATATATATATATATATATAATATATATATATATATATATATATATATATATATATATACACACATACATACATATATATATATATACATATACAGATTATATATATACTATATACACAAACAGACAGGTCGATTGATAATCAATAGAGCGTCTCTCCGTCAGGGTTCAATTTGTGCGTTGTGGTTTAGAGGCAGTGATACAGTCGAGTTATCCATTCAGCTTAATCCTGGACAGGCAGATGCACTTATCAAGTATAATTTCCCACGGGTGTAACATATTAAGTGAGACTCCTGGCTCATTGTTGAGAATAAAAAAGTTGCTTGTGTATGAGGATTATATATATATATATATATATATATATATATATATATATATATATATATATATATATATATATATATATATTTATATATATATATAATATATATATATATACAAATAGATAGATAGATAGATACAGATGTAGGTACATATCAAATAATAGGCGGGGTGAATAACATTTGGAAATTTAAATAAACTGAAATTGCATACAAATGTAACAATTTGTACATGAGTTTATTACGGTCTATATTGCGATAAGGACATGAATCTTGACATAACAAACAAACTAAATCAAAATGATTTTATCGATATGAAAGAGAGGTTTAAGAAGAATATTAGGAGTTAGGTTGCAGGATAAAGTAAAATATATGACGAAGTAATTTTGCAAGTATGATAAGTTCCAGAAAATGTTACTTCAGACGAGGATATAACGTCTTTTGTTGTACGTTCCTTTTTTCCAAATAAACAGCCAAGTTGCTGTGTCCATCATCAGAATAAGAATTTCTCCGTTTCAAAGGAACAAACAAACATGATTGTTTTGCTTTAAACACACAGAGGCACACACACAGCGTTGCTGTGATCTTTCATTTATTCCCTTCCGCAGCTTCATGGCTATCGTCAGGACGAAAATAGATCCGGAATGGAACTACACTCCAATATATAGTGGAGCACAGTCAAAGATCAAAAACTAAAACATAAACGAAAACTAAAACAAAAATTCAAATAAAAGGAAATTTCAGCGAAGATATTTCACAGATCAGGAGTATATATTCTCTATGAAGCTCCATGAGCAGGCTCCTTAGCTCCTGTGAATCCTGCTGATTGGAATGGAATTACAGAAACAGCTGGAAGCAGATAAGATGTTATGGAAAAAACTACATTTCGAAAAGGAATCTGCAGACCAACAGGACTGACTGGAGTTGAGGAGCCTGGATTGTGAAGCTTCCTGAAGAGCAATCCCGACCTGTGAAGTGGCTTTCTTCTATGATTTTCCTTTAACTTGGATTTGTTTCTTACTTTTTGATCTTCGATTGTCTTTAGCTATATATTGGTGTGAAGCTCCATTCTGAATCTAATGTAGATTCAGAGTGGCTATGAATGTATGGCTGAAACAGGTCTCAGCAGGAGAGAATAGAACGGAAGGGCACAGCAACGATTTTTGTCTTTTCTTTCAGGGTTTTAGCCCTGAGGATGAGAATAGAATCAGAAGATAACTGAAGCTTCTTCAAGCATTTGACACCAAATGTGCATCAGCATTCAACAAAAACTGCTTACGGAAAAGATTGTGCTATACAAAGGATAAAGTGTGCGTGTATATAAATTACTTGTATGTATATGTATATATATATATATATATATATATATATATATATATATATATATATATATATATATATATACACTGCGACTTTTCCTTTGCTGAGTGCTGGTGTTAGAAGGTTAGAACTCCTGATACTCTGTTAATCTCTGGGAATGTACTGTAGGCATGATGATATTAGATCCATGCCAATTTCCTTGATGCCAGCTGACGCTCCTGTCCATTCACAGTTCATGTGATTGCAAGTTAAGTTCCTTTCTAATATATATATATATATATATATATATATATATATATATATATATATATATATATATATATATATATATAATATATATATATATATATTGTGTATGTGTGTACAGTGTATGTGTGTACATACATATTTATGCATTTGCGCATGTTTATTTACCGTGTATTTATATACTGAACGCATCTTGAAAGGAAGCTCAATCTTTTTACACACTGATAGACTTGTATTAGTTTCATATTCAATGCCATTACTAGTTTCTGAACCATTGTACCTTTTCAAAGCAGTAATTTTCTGCAAGAGAACACTTGCGTTAACCCGTCTTCCCTAGAAGAGAAACTTACAGCATCAAAAATAACTGTTCGAGAGAAGTTTCATGAAAGAATGACCGAGAAATATCCACCATGATACACACGCGAGAGGAGAAAGACAAGATGTTCTCCCGTCTGTAGGCGACGACAGCAGATGACTTAGACAGACACCCAGCTAGCAACGGGGAGTCTCTCTCCGACAGCATCTGTCGACGTATGGGAGTCAACTCAAACAAAAGTCAAGGCGGGTAAACTTACAGCTGCTTCTAATTCTGAGGCAGATTAAACATTTCTGTAGACACAGTCTCCACCTCCAGGTAGCAATCTGGTTACGAGGCGTAATCGTATTTTCTCCGTTCACGTAAGTACTCGATGTCAAGTATCTCGTTAAAAAGCAGTGTTGCAATAACGAGAGTGTCAGGACGGGAACAGAAGTCTGTGGCTCATAATTCTCTCGCTCGAAAATAATGCAAAACATATGATCGCGTAAACTGACGCTTAGAATTTATATTATCGCAGTGAAATGAAGAGGAGGAGGAGGATGAGCCTTATCATAAAAACGGCTTTAGATATAACCCTAAACTCCGGACGGGGTAAAAAAAAAAATATTCGGTATAAACCTGGCACCGGCATTAACTTCCGCTAAAACTGTACAATTTATCTCACTCTTCGTCGACGCTTTCAAAAACAACGAGGCCATTCGTATGCATCTAATCAAAGCAAATTTCTGTTTTAGCTGGAGCCAGTCGACAATTTATACGTTTCCCCTCGTTGGAGTACGCGGGGAGTCGATACAATACTTTTTAAAACTTTATCAGTTAATTGGAGAATCTTTCTGTCTGCTTGTGTGTCGGTTTTGTCGATTCGCTCCAGACTGTCAGTTTAAATTCGTGGGTGGGTTTGCCTTGTTTTCCGAATGTTTGTGTTTGACTTAACTTTGCATATATATATATATATATATATATATATATATATATATATATATATATATATATATATATATATATATATATATATATATATATATATATATATATATATATGTATATATATATATATATATATATATATATATATATATGTATATATATGTATATTATATAATATATATACATGTATATGTGTATATACTGTATATACATTATTATATATGTTGTCTAAGCAGTGAATAATTGTTTAGCATTTAGTTGACTCGGGTTGTTTGCTTACGGGTTTGAAAGCAGTTTCCTGACCCTCCCCCTGGAAAGTGAAGAAGGGTTTATACATATATATATATATAAATATATATATATATATATATATATATATATATATATACGTGTGTGTGTGTTTATATATATACAATTTATATATATAATATATAGATACACATACACACACACACACAGACAAGACAAGCCTCTTCCACATTCATACTTTAGCTGTTGAACCAGTGGTGAACATCTTGTACAGACCACTTCAACAATAGCCACATCATGCACTGTACTGCACGTAGGCTTATCAGCAATTTGTCAAATTGTACACAACTTCGGTAAGCGATCGTCCTCCAGTTTCACCATGCAGCCTCGAAACACTCTGATCCATCTTTTAAAGTATTTTATCTCCCCGTCCATTCTTTCTTACTCGGCATTCAACACTTACACTTCACTTCCGTAATGGTGTATTGTTTCAACAATCTCTTCGTACATAGACTTCCGTAGCCACTTCTGTTCTCTTTCATATCATTAGCATATACTACTCAGCTATCTTCATTTCCTCACCTGTTTTGTGACTTTTCTCGTCATCCAGTGCGTTTACGCCCAAATTACCGTGCGAATTAACTGTTTCCATTTTGCCACCATTCAAATGAACATTAACTTGTTACATCTTCCTGGTCTGGATTCTTCTCTCTCTCTCTCTCTCTCTCTCTCTCTCTCTATCTCTCTCTCTCTCTCTCTCTCTCTCTCTCTCGTGTGTGTGTGTGTGTGTGTGTGTGTTGTATGTGTGCGTGCGAGTGAGAATGAGTTTGCCCCCCTTTCCTCCTTACTTTCAAAGGTTTCACATTGCAGACCTCTTGCCCTCCATTCATGAATGTTCCATCTCACTGCGGAAGAAACTACTTTAAATTATAAGAACTTATCAACTCGTTGTATCGTTATTTATGCACAATTCATATTAGACACTTAGCCTTTGCGAGTGTCATTTTTTATTGATTCTCCTCTCTACATCCTCCATTAAGCAGTAATGCTCAGATAGCAGTGTTACAGTTATCTGAAAAGGTATTTAAGGATTTTTTTTTCAGAGTGCAGATGCTATTCCAGCATTCCTTTCCAAAGGTTTTTTCCCCTGCCGTTCAGTTTCCTTTTCAAGGCAATGGGAAGTCAGTCGGTTTAATGGTGCGTTTGATGTTATCCCCCTAGAATAGCTTTTCATGTGAATTCAGGAATGAGTTTGGGACTATGTCAGACTTTTCCCCTTTTTTTGTTTATTCATCCTTGCTAGTAATAGCAGCGTTTGGAGCCTCCACAAAAGTGGAGTGCTTCCGTTTAGTTGCTAGAGGCTCAAAGGTTAGACCGTTAGGAGGTTAAATCGACCACAAAAATAATTTGATTGTTCAAAGATATTGTAAATTCCTCGTGTAGTTATTCATTTTGAGCTCTGCAGAAGGTTCTTGAAGTAACAGAAAGTAATTCTTCGTTTTGAAGATCCAGAAGGCTCTTAGGGCCTGTTTGCATTATTATTGGATTTCTCAGTGTGTAAATGAACTTGTTCCAATATTTTGCATCGTTTTTTCCTCCTCAAACGCTGATTAAAATTTTACGTTTTGGAAGCACACATATGTAATGCCTTTTCTCGATAAGATTCACCGTAATGACCCTTCCAATTCTGTTGCCAGTGTTTTTAGTCAGAATCAAACTCTTGAATTTATCCTCAGTGCACCTTGTCGTCTTAATTTCTTATTCACCTGCACAGTATCTTCCTATTGTCTCTAGAACTTTGAGAGATCTTGAACCTTTGCTTTAACATCTCAAAGGCTTTTGACAGTCTGGCATAAGGTCCTTGTAGCCAGAAACATTTCATATGGTTTCACTCTTCCTGACAAACTGAGCTTCTGCGGATTTCCTTCTCTTTGGTGAATTTACAAAACCAGTCCGTCTTAATCAATCATTAATGACCTCCAAACCCCTCTTGTCTGTTTCATTAATATGTAAACCGTCCTCCTTTCTTTCAAGATTAATTTCTTTCTGTGATAATCTTGACATAGAGCTGGACTCTATCAGTGAGGTAGACAGAACGTTATCCATTTCAGAGCTTCCAAGATCAGTTGTAACCTTACCTCGTACTCTATGGGCATTCATAAGAATATATGAGAATAGACCGCTTCAGTCTATCAGTATTTTGGGGTTGTAAATAAATATGTACGCACTTAGAAAGAACTTATCATCTCGTGTTCATGGTTAAACCTGATTCTGTGAAGTTCGATGTGCTTTATAGGTGCTGCATCTACTCCTCAGAGTAGCTTTTTTCACATTCATGAGAAACTTGACCATCCTAGTGTGGAGTATTGTTTTTGTACTCTGGGGAGAGTTTAACACACATTTCTCCATGAGAGTTCATTCAGTAGGGGATTTCCATCTAATAACGGATAATTCTTGCTTGCAACGTTGTTAGAGCTTCTTGAGTACATGCCACCTTCACTCTCTGTGATAGTTGTACCCGTCAAGCTTCACAATCCCAAAGATATAGCGTCGAAGTTGGTTGCTCACGGGGTCAACCAGTTTGACCATTTATTTCCTTAATCCATTCTTCCTGAATCACCTAACTTACCATTTTTCAAGGAATGGGTATATTATTATTATTATTATTATTATTATTATTATTATTATTATTATTATTAGGAGGAGGAGGAGGAGGAGGAGGAGGAGGACTAGAGGAGGAGAAGGAGGAGGACTAAGAGGAGGAGGAGGACTAAGAGGAGGACGAGGAGGAGGAGGAAGACTAAGAGGGGGAGGAGGAGGGCCATTGCTGCCAACTTCCTTGCAGTACCACGTTCGTTTAAGCAACCATTCCAGTTGTGGCTTGTTTATCGTAAAAAAATTATTTTATTATAAAAATCGAAAATGACATTTCCATGAGCCGTCATGCGTTATGGGTAATTTCCATGAAAATAAGTAAAATGGAAGCAGAGTAAGACCCTCAGAGCCTACGCTGGTTTTTAGAACTTTTAGTTTGTGTAGCTTTATTTTACGAATGGCATTTCTAATTTCCTTTCATACGCAAAAGAAATTATGTTGAAGTCTATTACTTTTATGCGATTCCCGTAGTTAATGAAACTCGTTTTTGAACTGCATTTCATGGCAGAAGTTTAATTAGGTAACTGCCCAGATCGAAAATGAGGTAATTATCATTATTGCCATTGATATCGCAAGGATTATTTTGCGCACAAATTTTTCTTGTTTTTTAATAGCCTTCAAAAATGTCCTTTTTAATTTATTGTTTTTTTTTACGTAATGTTTTAGCTACTAAGTATTGATCATGACATTGTATTTATATCACTAAAGCCCAGATATCGTGTAAAGGTAAAGCTGGTTCCCGTGCAATTGCTGACAAAAATCGATTTCGTCAAGTGTCATTCCGTACGCCTTAATCCTCTTCTTGGCTAAATTACATTTTTTTTTTTCTGCCATTCCTCATTTCTCCATCACTGAAAGACCTCTCTCACTCACCCACCCCCTTCCCATCATCTAAGCCGCTGGATTCCGCGTTGTCTGGTGGGGCATAGGCCTACAATATGTCAATAACTATTAGGCCTTACTGAGCCATTCTCTAGACTCATCTCTCTTCGCCTATTATCTACTTCGACAGTTTTGTTGATTCTTCATCTCCCTCATCAAAGTCTGTGACTCGATTTTTCTCTCATATTTTCTCCTGTCAATTCTTATCTGGCAAAAGTTCTCAGGAAGACTTTGAGTGCTGAGGCAGAAGACTGTTTGGTGGATTTGGCGAGAAATCGCCCAATCTGGGCGGCTGAAAAACTTATAGGTGAGCAGTACAACATTTTTCTTTGTGGTTGTACAGTGGCATGATTTTACAATACAAGTTCCCTTTATATTTTAGACCCTCCAAACTGCTATTCATGTACAGGAGGCAGTTCGCATTATGGTTTTCATTTCGTGCTTATTTAAATCGTGATTATTGGCATAGAGGCTGAGTGAGGACCTGCACTCCTTCAGGAAAGTTGCTCAGGTATGAACCATACTTGCCGGCGTTCCGTGACTGAATAGAAGCAGAGGCAACTTCGTCCCAAGTTCTTAATCCTTTCACTTTCTGGCTCATGCGCGCACTTCAGGTTATAGGAGATATTATCCTTAATTTATTTTAATTAAAATTACGCAATGACAGCAACAAAAATGGTATTGTTTTGGACTTTTCGACTCACAGGTCGTGAATTTATAGACTTGCATGCCTCTTGCTCTTTTTCAGGAGTGGTCTATATATAGAAAACATTTGTTACTATTATATGCATCTTTTTGTTATTATTATTATTATTATTATTATTATTATTATTATTATTATTAAAGTAGTTTAGAAGAATAGAAGTCCAGCGTTATTTACCATGGTTATTTACGTTATTCTGGATGCACAAGGCCTTTGTCAAATTCTTCTTGAAATTTAAATGTTAGAAGCTAAGATCACTTCCTTCGTTTGGATTGATTATAAATTAAAACTATAATGAATGACGTATTCCATTCACATTGGTATCGAATAAAATTTTATAAAGTAAAAAGGAAAAAGTAAACATCGTGTGTTCTCATTCCTTAAGTTTTTGAGTGGATTTGTCCCCAATCCCTCTCTGCCTTTGTATATCTTATTACCTCGACTTCAGGCAAGCAGTATTGTCGGTGAATATTTTCTTTCATTTTCATAGTTCGTTGAGTCGAAACATCGCTCTTTGTGCCGCTTCCAGGACGCCTTTGTCGTTTCCAGGCTTTCCATATTCACCCTTTAATATCTAAACACCAGTCCAAACTCCCTTCCATTCACATGGTTTACTTTAATATCATGATTGTTATTTTGTTCCGAATTCCTTTTCTCCGTTCCTCCCCTCCATCTTCGTCCGTTGGCTTGCATGCGCGTGGGACCATTGCCTCTCTCTCTTTTTCGCCGTTTTATTTCCTTTTTTTATTTTTTTTCATTAGTTTCCGGTTTTCCTTGCACGTATGGTTCGGTCTCTCCTCACAATTTGACTCTCTCTTCATATTTTCAGTTTTCTTCGCTTGTATAGATCTCTCTTTTCGGTCCTACTTTTTTTTTCATTTTTTTCATGTATGGGACTCACTCTTTTTCACAGTTTAAGGTATTCCGTTTCTATCGTGCGCGCGCGCGCGCGTGGGTGTGTGTGTGTGTGGATATTTCTCTTTACAGTCGCACTTTTTTTCTTTTCCATAGTGTCTCTCTCTCTCTCTCTCTCTCTCTCTCTCTCTCTCTCTCTCTCTCTCTCTCTCCACAGCGCTTCCCGCCACGGCTTCCACCTGTTTTTGTTTCCCTCCAGTAGAAACAACACAGCATCAGCAGAGCACCACAGCAGCAGCAGAAGCGAGCAACGGGCGTTCCAGCACAACACCCGCCAATAACCATTATCTCTCATAAATGGAGTCGTAAACAGAATACCCACTTATTTTATGTCTTTTACCTCTTCTTTACGTCTGCTCGCCTCTCCTCTTCCTTTCTGTCTGCCTTTCGTTCGTTATCTGCCGTTCTTCATCTGCCTTATATTTCAGAGGGGATGGGGAAGGAAAGAGAGCGGAAGAGAGTGAGTGCTTGGTCTCTAGTTGTTAAACTTTGCATTGTAATGGATTGAAATTTATCGTCAGTCATCATCATCCTGGATATAAGGATGACGCCCTCTCTCTCTCTCTCTCTCTCTCTCTCTCTCTCTCTCTCTCTCTCTCTCTCTCTCTCTCTCTCTCTCTCTCAGGAGCTTTGAATATCTACACAAATTTCGTAAAGAAAGTTTCATTGATTTTTCATGGATTACATTTTATACAGTCCTGTTTTGCTTCTTGGCATGTATGAAAGCGCTTTAATGTATTATTTCCTTAATTTATATTTTGAGTGGAGTGTTAAAGGTGTTAAATTGGGTTTTTCATAATCTTTGGTCATCCTGACTTTGCTTTTTATATAGTTGTTTTTTTTTATATTCCATGAAATTATGTGGCTCAGTGGGTCAGCACCGGGCTTGCATTCAACCCAAATAGACTTACAAAGAATTTGAAGATTGATACTGTCTGTAACCACCGCCATTAAGGGGAAAAACTATATATATTATATATATATATATATATATATATATATATATATATATATATATTATGTATATATATTATATATACATATGTTATGTATATATATTATATATATACATGTATGTTCAATTGTTCCCTTAATACGGGGTAACCCCAGAGGAAAACAAAACGAGAAGTCACTGCTTATCCATATATCTAGATATAAGGGTAATCAGCAGGTTATCGACTCCCTTACTTACACACTGCGCTAATCACTTGTGGCCTGTCCCTTGTACGAACTCTAGTGCTTCCTAGATACTTCTCGAACGTCATTCAGATTCAGTGGTGAGTTACCTCCAGCAGCGTAGCTTGTGAGGCACACTGTAAACAGCAGTGAAGGGCCTATTCTGCAACCCTTCGGTTCTTGCTGGATTGCTTTCTACCTTCCAGTTTTCTTCCGTTCCCACTTGTCTCTCTTTACTTGTCTGTTTTACGCCTCTTTTACTTCTTCAGCTTTCCTTGTTCCATTTCCTGCTCTCCTTTAAGAAATCCTTAAGATAGGTTCCAGAATTCTAGCAATGTGACTCAGTTATCTTCGTAAATTGCTTCTTAATGATGACTCCTCCATCCAGCCAACACTTTCTTAGCCTCCCCCCCAACCCCCGTCATCCCTCCATGTGACCGAATATCTCAGAACAGCCTGTTACATCTTTTTAACTTTACTGCCACGAATTTCCTTTTTATTTTATTACTTTTAAACCATTCTTCAACCACATATATTCTATTAAAAGTTCGTCTCTTCTACTTTTACCTTTTTTGCTCACATTCTCATTCAACAGCCACGTTTCACTTTCAAATTTAGAAGAGGCTCAACAATCCCTTTGTACATTGTGAGTGTTGCTTTCGAGACTAATGATCTTCCAAATCATTTGCAGATTCTGCTACCGTCCTTGCTTCATCTATTCCGTAACGCTTTACTTCTCATCTTTCCAAAATGTGTTTACAGTTGTTGTCATACACCAGGTTCTCCAACGTGTTCAGTTCATTCCTTGTTTTTCGCTGCCATTTGTTTCGGGCTACCATATACATCCTCCTTGATTCCTCTGCTCTTTCCTCATCGCCTCTTGTAGAAGTACCTCAAGCAATCTTCCTGTCACCTACCCCTCTTATTGTTCTTATCCCTTCTTCTTATTCACTCATAGCCCACAGACTCTGCATTCTGACTCTGTGACCGCATCCTTGAGTTTTACTTCATCCTCACAAATGCCTTTCACTCTGGTGTCTTTCCGCCAAGGTCATTCTTCATCCTTCCCTCATTTAACATTCTCACTTGTTTATCATAACTTACCTGTCTTGATAATCCTAAATCTAAATTTAGAATCCTATCTCTGCAGCAACCTAATATTTCCACTTTTGCTTCAACCAAATTGGTGCATGCACGTGAGTTTGTAGATGATATTGTAATATTTTCAGTGGTATAAATGCAGGTATATAAATAAACGTATATTTATAACATGCAAACATTATTTAACTCTGTTTGAGCAGTACACAGTAACATTTTCCTTCGTCATCTTCTCTCTGCCTGCAGCATCACCTGAGTTTTTATCCCCCTCAGAATTTCCATCGTCTCCCTGCAATGCTCCCCTTCCCTCACCTCTACCCCATA
Source organism: Macrobrachium rosenbergii (assembly GCF_040412425.1). Taxonomy (NCBI): domain Eukaryota; kingdom Metazoa; phylum Arthropoda; class Malacostraca; order Decapoda; family Palaemonidae; genus Macrobrachium; species Macrobrachium rosenbergii. Next base: position 38,943,944 of record NC_089791.1, read on the forward strand.
TTTTTTCCCCTTTTTCCCCTCACCCTCCCTCTTTCCGTGTCTCTCTTATCCCCTGTATGACACAGGCGTCACGGCTTCAAGATCAGCCGTATGGAGTTAAGCAAATCAATTTAGGCCACATCTCTTTAATATTCACCCCTCGCTTGAAACCCGATGCCCAATGTTAGTGAAATGGAAGTGTAATTGAATAACAATGTACAGTACAGCCACAGACCGACAGAGGCATTTTTGTGTGAAGAGTAGTTCAGTAATCGCCGTTACCGTCGCTGTAAGAGTTGCGGCGTGTCGGATGGGCGTCATGCAGGTCGAATTTTGTCGTGTGATCTTAGTTTTATTTTTCCCTTTATTGTTCGAGATTTCATATTTAATAGAAGTAAGGTTAGAAAAAGAAATCTGTCTTCTTTATCGTGAAGACTACGATTTCAGCAAGAGTAGAAAGAGAGGTAATGTGGATTCTTAAAACTGACGGAGACCTGTCTCTGTTGCATGGCATAGATTTTTAACAGAAAGCTGCCATTATTCGTACAATACTGTCAAATTTTATATTTCTTGATTTTATTTGATATTTCCTATCTGGCTAAAAGTGTGTTTGTGCAGTATGTGGTACTTTCTTCATAGCAAATCCCAGATCAAAAATTGAAGGGAAATGTGTCGATAGGTTGCCTAGTCTCAGCTAAAAGCGAACTGTATCAAAGGACTTGTTTAAATGTAAATAAGTAGTGAGAGCTCCTCATTTATTTTAAAACCTTAATTTAAGGTCTCAGAGAGAGAGAGAGAGAGAGAGAGAGGTAGAGAGAGGTAATGAGGTAAGAATTTAATTGGTATTAGGAAACTCACTGGGGCTGTAACAGTCAGACATTTTTTCTGTTCAGATGTCAGGCTTTCTCGTGCACAGATTGACAAAAAATGAATAGCACCTTTTTTAGAAATTCCTATTCATTCAACTGTTCGTGTCTGCAGCCATTGTTACATATATAGTCTATTGTAAATGGCATAGATTGATAATTGTGCCTATATACTGGTAAATTTTGTTTAGTACATGTAGTTTTGCAGAGTTACGAATATTAGGTTATGCTGGATTTTAACACATTTACCAGACGTACTAGCTTATATGAATATTTATGTGTATATGCATGATTACTCATGTATCAAATTTGCCCTGAGGTTTGTAGTGATACCACACTTTCTGTGTCTGAGTTCATGGATGAGGAGGGTAGTTATGCTCTTTCCACGCTTCTCAGAGAGGATGTGTATAAAGTTAGTGGTGTTTTGGCATTTTTGTGACTTGTCAAGAAAGCAGGCTTAATCTTAGATAAGATATGATATTGTAATTTCTTAAAAGTAAAAAACTGTTGATGTATGGGTATGGATTAATGATTGAATTTTTTTTTTTTTTTTGCAAAATATGTTGATTAGGCATTAATTTTGAAATGTTTATGGCAAATTTTTTTTCCAATTGTAATTTTTTAAAAGTAAAAAACTGTTGATGTATGGGTATGGATTAATGATTGAATGAATTTTTTGGCAAAATATGTTTATTATGCATTAATTTTGAAATAATTTATAGTAGATATTTTTATCCAGCGCCATTATGCTAGTGACAACCGTCTAGATAAAGTCATTTAAGCAAGCACGTGCATAAAGCTTATTTCTGTGATCAAACGATCCCGTAACGCTATTCACCCGATTAATTTATGCCCATCATTCTTCCGGGAAGACTCGTGGACCAGGGGGAAAAAATCTGTGATGAACTGTTAACCATATGGGCGGAGAGGGGACAGACAGGTATGGAGCAACGCTCGCCCATTTATTCGAAAGGCCGCCCTTATGGGGGCATCATACTATAATATGAGACATTATGATATGAGACATAATTGATGATTACTTTTAATCTTTTCCGAATTTTCCCTCCTCCCGTTCCCCCTCTCCGTATATCATTATATATATCGGTAGTCGTGTAACACGGGAACAAAATGTCATAGATTACTTGGTGAAATATATACTTACAAAGAATTTACGGCGATGATCATAATCAGAAATTATAGCCACACTTAGGCCGATGAGCGATCAGCATCATGGCTGACCGATCTGTTTTCATTAAGTGTAATGTAATGTTATGGCGTCCAATTATTACACTCATTACGTCGGTGATAAAGGGGTTATATCTTTTGGGATGAGTTTTAAGAGACAATAGGTGTTTATTTGTAATTAAAAATTTTGAATTTTAGCTCGCTTATATGTGTATGTATATATATTTATATGCATTTATATAATATATATATATATGTAATATATACTGTATATATACATGTATAGCTATATATATAAATGTACAGTTTATATATACATATATGTATATATATACAGTACTGTATGTATATATATATTGTGTGGGCCAAAGAAAAATGTATAGTTCTTTTTAACCCTGTAAGATATAATAAATTACTACGCAAACATTCTTCCTTTCTTGGTGTTAGAGATATCAAGTGACTGACTGTTCGTATGGTGTTGGTTGCTCCGTAGTCTGTTTATTTGGGATTCGAAATGAAAATGAAAATACAGGTCATCTATGACTTAGAAGGCAAAGAGTCATCATGTCAGGTGTGACTAAAAGATTGTGGTGTGTCAGTTATGTAACAATAAAGAAAATAGAGTAAGTCTCTCTTTTGTCCAAGAATGGAAGAGAATTTTGATGAAAGAGAAAGCTTCAGAAAATATTTTAGGAGAATTCAGCAGCTGGCAGGCTTATTTTGGAACTGGGAGAAGGATTAGTATAGTGTTTTCACCCTCTGCCCCTTTCGAGCCTATGACTAAAATCTCGAATTGTTAATAGGTTTGTCCCAAACAGTCGGAGTTGCACATTCTGTGATTCAAGTTTACTTTTTCTAAATGGGAATTGTGTTTATTAGCACTTTCAAGTCATGTAAAAACTTTGCACACACTTTATTTTGCCATTTATCTTAGTAATTGATATTTTATCGGGCGATTTTGTTTATGATTCTACACATTTAGCATCGCGTATCTTCTCATTCGAACATGCAACTAACTACTCATTGTTTGGTATTAAATAATCCTCTGCTTCACCAGTTTTGAATATTTAGGAGAGTGTATTCCGAATATTTATTTTCACATTTATTGTTTGCGTTGCAGCACAAATATGGACAAGAACGATTTGAATGTAGAATGAACAAACTGCAACAACCTGGTTACCTGGGAATACTGATGTTGGAAGCAGCACAGCGATGTATTATAGATAATTATTTAACCGCACTCTTCCTTCATCAGTGCGTTATTCTGGATTCAGATTATGCGAGTTTAATGGACTTTCGTTTTTCCTCATTTTAATTTATTTTCTTTTAGTTTTCTGTAAAAGAACTATTGTGCCGGCTTTGTCTGTCCGTCCGTACTTTTTTTCTGTCCGCCCTCAGATCTTAAAAACTATTGAGTCTAGAGGGCTGCAAATTGGTATGTTGATCATCCACCCTCCAATCATCAAACATACCAAATTGCAGCCCTCTAGTCTCAGCAATTTTTATTTTATTTATGCTTAAAGTCAGCCATAATCGTGCTTTTGGCAACGATAAAGTATTGGCCACCAGCGGGCGGTGGTTAAAGTTTCATGGGGGCGCGGCTCATACAGCATTATACCAAGACCACCGAAAGATAGATCTATTTTCGCTGGCCTTGATTATACGCTGTAGCGGCTGTACAGAAAACTCGACTGCGCCGAAGTTCCTTCGGCACATTTTTTACTTGTTTATTAAAGAAATGAATTATCATAGTCAAGTAAAGCCACCTCGGACGTTAATGATAACAGGGAAAAAGTATCGTCATCCATAACAGAAGCGGAAGCGGTGCAGTAGAAAAATATAAGTCAAGTCAAAGATTAATAATTGGTGCAAGATTCAGTAAGTCTTCCCACCCCGGGAAGAGAGAGAGAGAGAGAGAGAGAGAAAGGAGAAAGATAAGATTGCAGGCAATCCTTCCTCCCTCTCGCAATGACTCTTTCATATCGTTGAAATATCCAACCAAATCTCAACAGCAAGGCACACATATCAGATGAAATTCTCTCTCTCTCTCTCTCTCTCTCTCTCTCTCTCTCTCTCTCTCTCTCTCTCTCTCGAAAACTCTTTCAGAGAAGGAGTTTTGTACAAACATGAGACTCCTGGATTATGCCTGAATTTGCTTGAGCTTTCCCGGCGCAGAGCAGCAGCGCGACGAGATAGCTCTGTAAGATCCCAGGTGCTTGACCTACTCCCCCCGATTATTCTGCTTTACCTGTTGCGATTGTGACGCTTCTTTTTTTTGTGGAAGAAGCGACTCACTATAATATAATAAAAAAAAAGTCTTTAATCGTGCGTTTGTAACACTTGGAGTTTACATCAAAATTTGAAGGGATTTTTTTTATTTTGTCCTTCAGTTTTAATATGTATTTCTCGGTCCAACTGAAACATTTTTTTTTTTTGTTAGTTGAAGGAGCAGACAGGTGTCTCGCAAAGCGAATGACATAAAATACCTTTTATCGATGCCCGTAATTCTGTGTGCTCATGAGGATATGGCGGGGTACTTGACCAATTCTTCAGATTCTAATTTCGTTTGCTTTCCAAGCGGAAGGTTAGTCCAGGAGTCCTCGCAGTCCGTATTATACAAAGACCACTCATTAGTGAAGTGAGTTCATCATTCTTTTGGTTTGTACTGATATGATTGCGTGTATTATGATAAGGTTTTTCTTTCGGTGGAAATTCATCCCGAGACATTCGCAGACCATGTGCGTATGACAGGCCATATTTCGGTCTCTCCGTCACATTATATGAAGTTGCAAGTTCATTTTTAGGTTCTAAAGTATGAATATGTTTGGTCTTCGAGTTTCATTTCCTATGATCACACCTTCGCTTTTGTATTAAGGCTTGCTTTGAAGTATATGAGTTTTGAATTTTCATAGCATCTGCAATGTTATGCTTGATTTAAGAGTTTTAGTTAGTATAGAATTACTGTGGACAGATATTTATATGATGTATTTGGTGCGATATTCAAATGTCCAATTGGAGTTTGTATATCTGTTGGATGTTCAAGCTTGATGTTGAAGTGCTAGTTCCTTTAGTAAAAATGAAGATCTCTCCCTGAATGTGCATCTAGTTTAGTTCACATGGAAGGCAGATGTTAATCACTGATAATTAGATGTCATAAAGAATAAACAAAGCCCTTTGCTAGTTGGAGTTATTCCTAGTCATATGAAATTTGGAGAGCCCTGTAATCAAGTGGTCATAAATACACTTTCTTGGACGTACAAGAAAGCTTTTTCTCTTTGAAAACAAAAAACCTTTCTTCAATAAGTTTCAGTAAATAGCATTTTACTACAGTATTTTTCCACTACACATAAAAATTATTTTGCATTTGTTTAGTAGGAGACAAATGTCTCTCAGGAGTTTTAGATTCAGTATAGCAGCTTTCACTGCCGTTAGTTATTTATTTATTTATTTCTAGAGTTGCAGATTTTTAACTTAAAGAATACTACTTCATTTACTTACTATAAGGGAAGGTAGATTCGTTATTTAAATCTTTTACAACATAAATATGTGATTATAAACTAGAGGGAATTCATTGTTATCTTTATTTATCTTTTGTGACCTTCACAACAATATAAATATTTTTCATAATATTAACAGCGAATATGTATAGCATATTTTTTGTCTAAAATTATAAGCAAAAACTAGCGTGAAGACAGGGGCGTTCTTAATTGTAAATTAAAATTAAATACTACACAAAATTTTGAGATCGTTAGCAGAATCTCTAAGATGAAATCAGTTAAGACGTTCAAATAAACTCTTGAGTGTTGCATGTCATCCACCGTGTATGAGAACGGTAAACAGATCGGTCTTCCTCCCCTCCTCCCCTACCGGCTTAAAGCTTGCACAACTTCTTGCTAACACCGCCAGAGGGCTTACAAGGATCTGAGGGAACTTTGTAGAAAAAAAAGGAGAAACTTGAATCATGTTGTGGCCCGGTAGTTCCGTGATTTGCTTCCCTAGGGGTACTTGCAGTTGTGTTATGTCAAAATATGATATAAAGTTATTCGTGGGGATCATACGGTAAGCCTAAAGTACAGTAGGGTTAATTATTAGTGTGGAAAAATTGTCTGTCTTTGTACAGTTTCAAGTTGCTCACTCGAGAATCCATTTAGTTGCATTTCACTAAATGAATCGTTGTATCCAAACTTTTTTGTTTCCTGACTTTTTTATTCGTGCAGGTTTGCCTAAAAGTACTGATGAAATATGAAAAGGAGTTCAGAATCTAGATTTGACATTTCACCTTTATGGTAGTCAAAAAGAATAAGACATTTAATATAAAAAAAAAAACGTTCATGAAAAAGTATAGTTCTTATCCATTTTCTTATAAATGGAGCAAACTGGAACAAAGTAAATCTGTTTTACTTCAAATGCAAGAAAATATATGAAAAGGACAGCCATTGCTTTGATTTAGACAAAAATGAGTTAGTCTTATTCTGATTTGTACAAGGATTAGGACAGAGTATTGTTTTTATGTCTACAGAGACTGGTGCACATCGCTGCTGTGAATCTACAGCTGCTGCCTCTTAGAGGCCATCCTGAAGGTATATTGGTAGTTGCCAAGAAAAATAAACTTCAAGTATCACGTCCATGCTGTAATTATTTTGAAAATGTTCCTGGACCTAAACAGATCACCTGTTTGGGAGACATTCCCTGCTGTTAGAGGTACTAAGACATAAAAGAGACTTTCTTTTCTTTGAGGAGTAGTTCATAATCAGTACGAAACTTTATTGATTTGTAAGAGAATATAGAGATGATTTTATATACATCAGACGTTTTTCTTTTTTCAGGAGTTACTTTTCAGTGTTGAATTTGTATTGTTCATCATGAACAATACAAGTCTAGGAATTATACCAATGGGTAGATTAATAGATTCCAGAATTTAAAATTGTGATAAAGGAATTTAAACTGATATTGGATTTCACTGTACATGTATTGTTGTTCACATAGAAAAAGTTTAAACCTTAGCTACGTACGTGAAATAACTCAAACCACATAGTTCGATAGCTATTTTGCACGCTATCCTTAATGTAAAATATGGTCCGAAGCAGCAGACTTTTGGCTGCAACAGTGATTCTGCTTTAGTATACTAAGAATTTCTTGACTGCCAAAATTTGAAAAATGGAGAGGTCTGTCGCTCCTACCTTTGTCCTTTTGTTTTCTGAATTCGAGGGCAGTGTGAACTTAGCTTGCTTTTCCATGCTTGCTTAAGAATGTGCATGTAGTCTGGATAACCCTTGGAGGTCATTAATACTCATGCGATCTTCATTTGATTTTGAAACTCCTTGCGGGGAGACCTGAAGGTGCCGGTAACAAATCTATTTCCAGAGAGGTCAGAAGTCATTGCTTTATATCCCTGATTTTCCACGCGGAGAGAACTGGAAGCTTTTCACAGGAATCTGGAATGGAAAATGGATTAGGCCGGTTTTCATACTTCAGAAGTGTGGGAGATGATTTCATGTGTCATTTGAATCAGTCAGTTCTTCATCGTGTTCGAATTTAGTTAGATTTTAGGATAACGTTGCTAGTACCAAGCCCCTGCGCTCAAGGATAATAGAAAGGACTTATGCTTTTGTGCCAGCGTCGTCTGACATTAATTTTCTTAACGGTCGCCCGTTCTAGCACTGGACAGGCTCACTGTCGTCGGAATGCTGGCGAAATGTAGGTAAAGTGGTTCCACCGGGTATATATGTATATATATATATATATATATATATATATATATATATATATATATATATATATATATATATATATATATATATATATATATATATATATATATATATATATATATATATATATATATATGTATATCTGTGTTTGCGTGTATGTATTTATGTATAAAGCCTTTTTCAGTTGTAATATCCTACTTTGTTTAATCTTCTATCCCTTACGTTAAGAATAGGATATCAATTGTTTTATGATTCTATCTGAGCAAATGACGCATTATGAAAAACATAAACGTAAGCGTTGAATCACAGACTACAAATTGATTTTTTTTTATTCTTGGTAGGTTGTGTACAAGTTAAGGAATTTGCTCATTCCCTTTCCCCCAACTCTTGCAATATCAGGTTGTTAAAACTAAAATATATTTCTTCCCTACATCTGCTGTCACCACCAAGTTTGCATTCATTTGCATAATTAAAAATTCCAAATCAGATTAGTTTCCCACAACTTCATAGAAGCCAAGTGTTTTAGCACTTTTAATTCTTAAGGAAGGCATATATGTATGTGTATATATATATTATATATATATATATGTGTGTGTTTTGTACACATACGTATGTATGCATGTATATATATATATATATATATATATATATATATATATATATATATATATATATATATATATATATATTATATATATAGTATATATATATATATATATATATATATATATATATATATATATATATATATGTATATCTGTATATATATATAAACCTCCTGTGCAGGGATGAGAATATTAGTCTGATTAGCTGGTCTTGAAACCAACCAGTATCAAGAATATAAAGCAAATTCATTTAATCTTGTTAAATAACGTTCCTTCTCATTAAAACAAACGAAGAAATCTGGCCTTATTTCCGGCCTTCAGCAAATCATGTCTTAATGTTAGCTCGGAGAATCTCATTGTCCCTCATTTTTTCCTTTTCCGTATTTGATGCCCCGTGACCCCCCCGAGCCAAACGGGTACCTGGAAATCCCTTGCGCCTTCTTGCTCAGCGGAAAACGAGTTAGACTAAACCGTGCTGGGGGGTTTTGTCCGTAACGGGTAGCGGAGCACAAAATTAAGATCCTCGGAGCATCTACTTTAGGAAACAAGTTTCAGACAATATGAGTCCCCGGAGATTCCTCCCCTGATGTTTGGAGCCTTGATCACGCGGGAGAGGGCTCTCCGGGCCCCCTTTGTATGTCGGACTTAATGAAGGATAAAGAGTTCTTGATGGATTGTGTTTCTTTCTCTCTCTCTCTCTCTCTCTCTCTCTCTCTCTCTTTGCTTTCGCTTCCTGTTCGTGTAATGAGTGTCTCTCTCTCTCTCTCTCTCTCTCTCTCTCTCTCTCTCTCTCTCTCTCTCTCTCTCTCTCTCTCTCTCGCTTCTTGTTCGTGTAATGAGTCTCAATTTAGTGTAGGACACGGGTGACATTTGCTGTGGTATATTTTTCACAGCGCAATCATTTCAGCATCTATAATAAAATTCAAATGATCTCCCCACCATCATATTAAAAATAATAAAACAGAAAACAAAGTAGATTCATCCGAAATACAATAAGTGGCATGTTTTAATGATACAAGACATATACATCAGTTTGCATTTGGAAGTGTTATTGTATGTTTACGTTCATCATCTGTTTCCGGGTAATTTCTCCCATAACGTCATTTCAGGCAAAAAATTCAAGACTCCCTCTCTGCAGCGGCTCAACTAGAGGGATTATCAGTCCTTATTCTCAGACGTAATTCGTCCATCCTTACAAACTAATGCATAATGCATTTAATCTCGCTGCTGGTTCGACCTCTCTTGCCCGGTACTCGGCCATGAGCAGAGATAAACCTCGCGTTTACAAGAGAGGGTCGGGCCCTTTTGGGTATCACCCCCCTGGCCAAGGCTCCTCATTCAGCTAGAATTCAGACGGTATTTAACGAAAGGGGGAACGGACGGACCTTCTGTCTTCCAGCCCGTGTTCCATGAATATGTAGTGTGTAGTCGTAATCTTCCAGGCGTTGCGCTCTCTCTCTCTCTCTCTCTCTCTCTCTCTCTCTCTCTCTCTCTCTCTCTCTCTCTCTCTCTCTCGTGGTAAAACTGATAGCACTTTCTGTTCACAACAAAGGAACTTGCGTTCGATCCCCGAATGTGTCTGTTGACCTAAGCTAGGAATTATATTTGATTGTTAGTCGACGGTTTTAAGTACAGATGGAGGTAAGAGAGAGAGAGAGAGAGAGAGAGATGAGTTTTCAGTGCTCTGCTAAAATGTGTACCGTCATATAATTTCATAATTTAAAACGAGGAAGGGCCACGACGTAGTCGTCGAAATCCTTCATTAGATTCGTTATCAAATACAGCACTTTGCCCGTGCATAAACTGAAAAACATTATTGCAATTTGTGGGTAATAAACACAATAGATAAATAAATTAGGCAATCATTAGAGTTTATATGTAAATAAACTGCGCCTTGGTCCAAGTATTTGTATTTGGATGCTCATATGCATTTTCTTTATGAATTCGAACATAAAATTATTTTATGGTTTCTAGGACTGTAATGTTTTAGTTATGTTCTTGCTAAATGAAGGATAATTTTTGTCCTTTCCAATAATTCTAACGATTTTTAGAGTAAGCTTTGTTTGCTAGTATAAAACGGTAAAGTAGTGTTCACATGAGACGTTGACTGCTTCAGTCTTCGGCTCTTCAAATCCCTAAGGATAAGGTTATTGTTAACATTAATAATTGAACGCAATTGTCATTTTCAGTTAATATAAAACTATTTTATTTTTGCAAATCTTTCTGATTTCTTTTGCTGATGACGAGCGCCTCAGAATTTTCAAAACTTTATCCTGTGAAGTGATTTTAATGTCAAAATTTCTCTCTCTCTCTCTCTCTCTCTCTCTCTCTCTCTCTCTCTCTCTCTCTCCTTTCTAATTTCCCTTGTCGAATAGGTGTCTTTGGCGTCCTGTTTGCTCCGCCTCTTAGGCGCGTTCCTCCCTTAACATTCGTGCAAATAGTGAAATTACATTTCGGGAAATTAGGTTTCGACAACGACGCTGCTTGAAGCTGCAGTTTCTCGGCCCAAGCATCTCCGGGATTTGGGCTTTATGCTCACACCTACGCGTGTAAAACGCCGCGTCTTCTCTCTTATCCCAGGCGTCGCCCATTGAAGATACGAGCGCGCTCTATCTCGAAATCTTCATTGGCCGATATTGGGTGACACCACTGAACACAGGGGCTTAGCATCACACTTTTACGGGCTGTTGTCCTCGAGATCGTACTGGAGAGCAGCTTTTACCTCTTAAGAGAGAGGCTTATTTATTGTCCATCAGAGTTTTATGGAGGCACAGGTTGTGAACGCATCTCGGCAGCAGTCGGGATTCAGAAAGCGCGTACGACATTATTCGTATCGGATTGTTGTTGTTGTTGTTGTTGTTGTTGGAGGAATAACAAAGACATTATTCGTATCGGATTGTTGTTGTCGTTGTTGGAGGAATAACAGGGACATTATTCGTATCGGATTGTTGTTGTCGTTGTTGGAGGAATAACAAAGACATTATTCGTATCGGATTGTTGTTGTCGTCGTTGGAGGAATAACAAAGACATTACTCGTATCGGATTGTTGTTGTCGCTGTTGGAGGAATAACAAGGACATTATTCGTATCGGATTGTTGTTGTCGCTGTTGGAGGAATAACAAAGACATTATTCGTATCGGATTATTGTTGTCGTTGTTGGAGGAACAACAAAGACATTGATCGTATCGGATTGTTGTTGTCATTGTTGGAAGAGTAACAAGGACATTATTCGTATTGGATTATTGTTGTCGTTGTTGGAGGAATAACAAGGACATTATTCGTATCGGATTATTGTTGTCATTGTTGGAGGAATAACAAAGACATCATTCGTATCGGATTATTGTTGTCGTTGTTGGAGGAACAACAAAGACATTGATCGTATCGGATTGTTGTTGTCATTGTTGGAAGAATAATAAGGACATTATTCGTATTGGATTGTTGTTGTCGTTGTTGGAGGAATAACAAGGACATTATTCGTATCGGATTATTGTTGTCGTTGTTGGAGGAATAACAAGGACATTATTCGTATCGGATTATTGTTGTCGTTATTTGGAGGAATAACAAAGACATCATTCGTATCGGATTGTTGTTGTCGTTGGGAGGAACAACAAAGACATTGATCGTATCGGATTGTTGTTGTCATTGTTGGAAGAATAATAAGGACATTATTCGTATTGGATTGTTGTTGTCGTTGTTGGAGGAATAACAAGGACATTATTCGTATCGGATTATTGTTGTCGTTGTTGGAGGAATAACAAGGACATTATTCGTATCGGATTATTGTTGTCGTTGTTGGAGGAATAACAAAGACATCATTCGTATCGGATTGTTGTTGTCGTTGTTGGAGGAATAACAAAGACATTATTCTTATCGGATTTTTGTTGTCGTTGTTGGAGGTATAACAACGACATTACGTTCCTGTAACGAATAACAGGACCTTGCTTGTTGTAATTGGAAAATAATGGTTTATTATGAAATGTTAAGATATGTATGTTTGACTTTTAGATAAGAATTAACCGCTCTTATCCTATTGTAGGTTTGCCCCGTTGGGTGTGTCGTAGATATATGTCTATGAATATTTATTTTTCGATTTTTCACACCTTCAGGCAGTTTCAATTGGCCTACACTTGGTGAGAACATACCAAATGACAAGTATAAGAAAGTTGCCTCTTGTGTGTTGAGGATATATCAAATGACAAGTATACGAAGACATTTTCTAAGAGAAAATACCTTTCTTATTTCTGAATACCGTATACAATTGCCATAAATTTGGTAGTTCCCAGTAAAAACTGAACAGATTTTTTGTTGCAACAGACCTCTGAATTTGTTTTCGTGTATTTTAATTCTGTCTTAAATGATAAGGACCCGACATAAAAATATGACCGGAGAGCGTTTGATAAAAGAGCTATAACTATATTGATGGCCGCCACTGCAGCTAGGTAACCAGATAGGTAGGCCATCTTGTCCAGCTGATTCCTGTCTATTCCAGGTTTGTTCGCTGTCATATACAAGTATGCAGGGAAGTTAGTATAGGAGTCTTTGATGCAATTCGTTCGTGCTATCTCCAGTCAGAAGGACCTGTGGCCGTAATACTCCGTATTGCCCTGTTAAAAATAATGCGGCTGGCTTCTTTTTTTTTTGTAATATTAGAAACTGTCCAACATGAGTTAATATCTACAAAAAATTGTTTAGCTAATACCGTCATCATTTGTGGTAATTATACTTGTTAATGGATCGCCTTCTGAGTAAATACATCAAAACGAATTATTACTGAGATAGTTATTTTGTAGTAAAAGACTGATTATTATACCATGGTTGTTGATTATGAACTTGTTAAACAGAAACATACCAGGTACCGTAAACCTTCAATTTGCTGTGTTGTATTTTGAAACTACGGTCTCGCCCAACGTAATAACAAATAACTGTAATACGTTCCATTAATTGTTAGTGGCAGATGTCACGAACTATGAGAACATACAGACTCATTAATTCAGATTTATCCTTGAAGATTGTCAGATATTCAAGATGTTTAATGTTAGTGAATGGTTCGCAATGCAAAGTTACATATCATCCGCCAAAACATGCAAAATGATATTTACAGTTAGAATAAGCCGAGTTAATCACGTTTCAAACAAGTAAAAAATGCGTCGAAGTTTCTTTGGTGCAGTCGAGTTTTCTGTGCAGCCGCTACAGCGTATAATTAAGGCCACCGGAAATAGATCTAGCTTTCGGTGGTCTCGCTATAATGCTGTATGAGCCGCGGTCCATGAAACTGTTACCAAGTCCCTGTGGCGGCCTATCCTATATCGTTGCCAGGAGCACGATTATGGCTAAATTTAACCTTAAATGAAATAAAAACTACTGAGGCTAGAGGGCTGCAATTTGGTATGTTTGATGATTGGAGGGTGGGTAATCAGCATACCAGTTTGCAGCCTTCTAGCCTCAGTAGTTTTTAAGGTCAGAGGGCGTACAGAAAAAATGCGGACAGAGTAAAGTGCTGACGGACAGACAAAGCCGGCACAACAGTTTTCTTTTACAGAAAACAAAAAATTCAACTGACGTATTTGATGATACTGGAAGGAGAACTCCTGTTTGTATACTGAATCTCCGCCCGACTCCCTTTTTTCTTTCTTAAGCGATACGCCGGCAACAGGTAATCGTTACAAAACTTGAAATAACTGGAGGAGAAGCAGTAAGGACATATTTACTCTGGGCAACTTGTTTAAAATTCCAGCACATCATCATCATCTGGTCAGCAAAGGACATTTGAAAAGGTTGGTCTTGGAGGACGGAAATGTTGAGGCAGATATTCGGAGTTTGTTATTCGGTTTTTCATCAAGTTTCACCTTACCTTTTCGTCTGTTGATGCATATATGTATGTATTTTATATGTATGTGTATCTATGTATGTATATGTATATATATATATATATATATATATATATATATATATATATTATGTGTATTATATATATATATATATATATATATATATATATATATATCGTATATGTGTGATATATATAAATACATATATATACACATAGATATATATATATATGTTATTGTAAATAAATACGTTTAGAAGTTTCTCATTTCTGAGCTCCTTCCTCTCATGGATGCTGCTTTTAAGGATCGAGGTTTATCACGCTTTCATATTTTACGGCTTGATCTTTACGGTAAGGATCTTCCATTTTTCCTCTTTAACTTTTAACGAGCTTCTTCCATAACCTTCTTAACGGTGTTAGGCTGAAAGACTGCAGTGCAAGTGTTAAGAGTGCCACAATATCCAGCAAAGAGTTTTGTTTTTGTTTTTACCAGCCCACCAGGGATCATTGACGTTAAATGTCGCTCTGTTTACCTTTGAGTATACACTCATACTCATTCATCCAGTACCACAATGGTCCCGTGGCATATAAACATAAGAAGCGCTTGCAGGAAATGGGGAAGGAAGGATCGTAGACACTGTGATCAGGTCTTGGAATAAAGACGAATGCTCAGTTTCTACGATATTTCCTTTCACCTTTTTTTACGAGAACTTTTTATACCCGTACTCATAATCGTAATATATACGTGTAAGTAAATGAGCACTTCTGTATTTATCGGCGTTACAAGTAACAGTGAGACAGGAGACACGAAAATTAAATGTAAAGAGTTTGTTTACTAGGTCTACGTTTAAGAGAAAATGTTCGTTCTTTCATTTGCCACCAGAAGTCTGATCCTTTTGCATCTCAGACAGATGGAGGTCATGATACTGGAAATACAGGAGAAAAAAAGAAAAAAAAGAAAGTCTTGTTTTTAACTTTTGAGGAAAAAGGATTCGTCAGACGCAGCTGACAACTGTATTTGTTTCCTAGAAGATGAAGATGATGCCGCCATAGGAATAAGAAAAGTATCGAGGTTATCATTAAGTTATGTTATTGCTGAGTCCTAAGGATTTCGATTTAGTTCATTCAGGGAGGCCATCTTTGACATTAAGTTTCGTAAAGGAAAAAGGCTGCTATGAAGAGAGGTAACACTTTAGCAAACCTCTACTACTTCTTGAGAGGAAATTTTTTATAGCTTGTGGTGTGATGTAGACTAAACATGTTGCTACGAGTCAAGCTGTATATTAAATATGGATACTCAAGATATCCGTGATTCTGCGTTCACAGACATCATGAGGAACCATAAGTTGTGGTTGCATGTAGTAATAACTATAGAGGTTATTACTTGGAATAATCTGTTAAATGTATGAAAAAAAAAACTTTGGAGGAAAAACTCCCGTTCAATAGCAATAGAGATGAAGTACGGTTTTGCTACAGGATACAAGATCATAAGGAAGCGACTTACCGAGATATACTTTGTAACAGACATTGATAAATGACATTTACCAAAAACGAAAGTAGGAATTAATGTGTTTCGAAGATAAGACCAAACTTAACATGGCAAATATGTTTCTGAGAAGAATAACTTGAGTTAAAATGTCAGTTTCAAAACTATGATATATTAACAAATTAAAAAGTCATTGAAATAAGACTGACAAACCGGATCATTCCTATACAGTTAGATATTTCCAGTTTCCCCAGCATTGGTGGGATCAAAATATCTTATTTCAATATTAAGCGTAGTGACACCTCTTGGTAATTAGTGCGGATATGGCTACAGTAAAATAAGCGACAGTGGAAATCAGTTCTGTTCCGTAGAGAGGCGGTTTTTCTTCTCATTGCGTGTACATACAATTATTCCCAAATCAACCTTTAATGACATTGTTAATTTTGGCATGCACCATATATTCTGTTAATTTTGGCATGCACCATATATTCTATTCTTCTTCGTATAATGATCATTATATGAAATATTTTATATCTCCCGTGCAATTGCTACACACGTTAACAAACGGTTTGCACATTTACCCGTCAAAGTTTGGTCCGGTCATGTCCCATTTCATTAAACTTTCGCTATTCCGCGTCAAGTCTGTCCACCACTTATGATCGAACTTAGCAAATTCAGATATGAAAAAACAGACACGCAAAGATTCCCTTCAGTACTGCGCGTGGTTTTGATGCATTGTCATGTTTGCATATAGCACTTCCGCGTCTGCCTGTGTTTACAGGATATTTTTTTTTTTTTTATTTTATGCTGGCAGTAGATTCGCCCTGTTTTCTCCTATACCGTGCGTACAGTTGCTGAAGTGTCACCATGCGTGCCTATGCGCATGCGCGGCTTCCAGCGCGTAAATACCCTTATTCGAGACAATTGTTTCCCCCTGGTTTGTTTCTTCCTTTTGTCTCCCTTCTGACAAAGAGGCAGTGGCCTGAGTGGTCTTCTTTGCCATCCCTCTAACAGAAGAATACTTTCAGCGGCGCCTTCGTTTGTTTGACCTTTCTTTCACCTTCATGAACTCAGTCTCGGGCAAGTGCATTAGCCCATTTCCTCCCGGCCTCTTGACCCTCTTTGCTTGGCAGACACGAAGAAAAAAGAAGAAGAAGAAGAAGAAGAAGAAGAAGCGTTAATGGTCTGCTTTGCTTATCTTCCTCCACTCTTCTCTGCTTTGGCGTCAATTGTCTCTTCAGACTCCTCAGTGAGCGTAGGTCTCTCTCTGTTCCTCCCTTTCCTGCTAGGGTTGCCCATGGGATTTGTCGCTGCATTTCGTTGGTCGTGATATATATTTTTGTCGTGGTCACTCACACCTGCAGAGGCGTGTGCTCACGCGCACTGACAGCAGAGAGCCAATTACATAATAAAGCAGGAAAAACAGTAAATTCCCATTTCAAGGAAGAAGCAATCTTTTGCGCATAAAGTGTAATATGGTATAAAAAGGGTGCCGCATTCGCCTCCCCCAGGCCTTTCTTACCTCTTACCCGTCTGAGGCGTACAGCCCTGTTGCTAAAAACTGAGGCTGGTAACTTCAAACCTTACGAGAGATTTCAAGTCGTCGTCTTAGGGCATCCTTTGATTTTTTTTTCCTGTAAGCTGTCAGAACGGTTTCATTGCATGGGACATACAAAAACAAATGAAATTATTTATTGCCTATTTATCTGATGCATTTCAGTTGCCAGCTATTTTTTTTCTAACATGACTTTAGATAAAGACAGAATCTAATTAGAGAGGATTGCTATTGCCCCTTAACAGAGAAACGTACAGTACAAGAAAGACCTCAGTATGCAAGATATCCGCTTTATCGTGAAGGCACAATCTCCATCTATACCGCACTACTTCTAGGTTGGAATTATCGTTAACATTTTGGATAATTTTGCGGAATATATTCTGTATTCCATTCCATAATTTTGCGTGCATTTTGGTTGCAAGAGAAGTAGTTCATGCAACATCACTCACACGAAATAGATTTTTATGTACTTTGAGCATTATCAGAACCGATTTGGAAATTTTCTCCTTCAGATAAAAATAGCTGACAAACTTATCCCACAGGTTACCCTCTCTCCCTCGAGACCCTGGGCCCTTTTCTCTCTGCCTCCCGCTTTTGTTTTCATCAACAGGGATCATGACATGTGGAGCATGAACTTCTTTGATATTAGGCCTATATAGAAGACACAAAGGAAGGTTCGTTTGGAAATCCCCCCCTAGAATAATGCATTGTTCTTTAGGTTCCATATAGGCTTACGCCTCTGTAGGCTGATTGACAGGTCACACCAGAAATTGCTGCTACGTGGAAGGGATGAAGTCCGAGCATTAATAGAGAGCACTTAAGGCTATTGGAATTAATAATGTATTTTTGTTTTTCAAAAGGTCATAATGACAGAATACAGAGGTGGCAGGAAATTCTTGAATAACAGTAAAATGAAAATTTATATTTCTGACATTATGGGTTCGTTTTGAATAATGGTTATTCCCGTTAACCTGTTGTTAGATAACTGATGAAACCACTTGAAAAGCGGCAAGAAAAATCAAGATAAAAATGAATATGCCAAAAATCTTTAATGCTGTTAATGTTGAGTATTACAGTAAAGAAAAAAAATCCAAATTGTGCTGTGTTGTTCAGATATATTAACGTCTCTACAGGGAACTTTCACGATCCAGCACAGCATATCATTATCATGATATGCTCGCCCTTCGAAAGCTGTTTTTGTATCTTTTAACACATTTTAAAGTACATTGCTTGTGCTAATAAAAACTATATAATGGCGACAACGAACAATTCGAGACTCATAACTAGGACGGCGAGCAAATTTGTAGCCCTTCCCAAAGAATTCAGAACAGAATAAACATCATTTCCTGCCGTTCCCGGAGGATTCATAAGGTGGGAGAGGAAAAGATGAGAGCAACCCCAACTGGGTTTTTTATTACGCGTGCCATATTTTTGCTCGGAGCTTTACGGCGCTATTTACATCCAGTAATTATGGAAGGTGTATCCAGTTTTACATTGTAAAAGATAACGCACGTTGGGAGCACGAAACAGGAAGTTGAGAACCTGACGCGTTTGAACTGGAGGATAGCGTCTGCGAAGAAGGCTCAAGATTTTTCAATAGGGATTAGACGCGAGAGAGAAACAGATTACTGCTTAATGAGTTTCTTCTTCTTAGGGTTTCGAATAAAGTTATGAACAATAGTGGCATGTATAACTTTATACATTATGAAAATATCTTGATTTTTAAGATGGAGAACCGACAACAAAGATTATACCCATTCCGAGGAGTCCATAAATAAGATATAAAAACTCAAGACAAGTATTCAAGACTAATCCAAAATCTTTCCTTTTCCACTTTACACTATGGAAAGCCTGAAGGAACCCTGATTGCGCTGTATCACAAGCAACCTGTCAGAAATATAGCAGGCAAATTTGTCGCCAGTTAACAAGTCACAAGCAACTTGTCAGAAGTATAGCAGGCAAATTTGTCCCAGGTAAAACAATGAAAGAGTTGCAGATCCCCAGATAGTGGCTGACGCTCCTGCCAGTCACATTGCTGATGTATAAAGCAGCCCCATGAAGAATCATATGTAGACTGTCTCCGTAGCGAAGAATTGAAAATTATTGATTTCACTCCATGCTGGTCGTGGGAGAACGTCAACTTCAGCTAAATCTCAACAGAATAGTGAGATGAGCAGAAATGTGTAGTTTTAGAACAAAAATTGTGCACATTCTTGTCGAATGTTTGAAGGATACTGTAACTCGTGGCATACTGCAATCTCTGGGAAAGTTAAAACCAAGCACTCGGGTATCCTAAAGATTTTAGAATGGATATTTTTAGTCAATCGCCTTAGTATAGAAATTAACTCTTGCCGGCTACCAGCCCACATAGGTATCATAGGCAGTGAAATGGCAAACATTTTGGCAGATAGTATTGCATCAAATGCTATAGAAAGACTGACTTCTTTGCCCTTTTTGAGACTTTTTCCCAGCAATCAGATGAAAATAAATCTCACTGTAAAGTCTGGTTGGCAGTGACAAGAAAATGTTTGAAATTACTGTCAGCTCTGCCATGGATCCACAGTTATATGCCAAGGAGATTGGAAACTGCACTATGTCGTCTGATGACTGGCAACGGGTTTGACCCATAGATTTCTGTTTGACGCGACATGAAAAAATATTTCCTTTTTGATTGTGTGGACAGCAACAGCAGTTATCTCCTCTCCAGAATACTCGTAGAAAGTCAGTTTAACCATGCTGACATTTCAAGTTTGTAGAAAGAGCTAGACTTCCTAAAAATATATAGTCTATTTTTAATGGTAAGGCTAAGTAATTCTATACTGTCATAAGAGGTTTTATGATTTTAATGTGTTTATAAATTATGAATTTGACATTTGTCACCTTTTTGTAGCTTTTGATTTTACCAACATAAATTTCATTGTTGATGACCTTTGTTGTTGTGGCACTAGTAATATTAAGTCAATCAATCAATCAGTTGTAGTTTTTAGTAAGAGAAACTCCAGTAGTCATCAACCTAGTGAGGCTGGCTACAGAAGAAGAGCAGTAGTGCTGCATGAGGCTGTTTCTTAGTGCCATGACAGACAGCCTATTTTAACCTCGAAATTGAAAACACAGCATACAGGTTTTTTATTAACATCCTTTCTTAGTACACAGGTAGTTAGCCACCTGGGGTGGGTCATAGCTTGGTTAAATGAGGGCAAGGGGCTAGTAACCTCATCCCAAAATATTACCTGAGAATCGGATAAGTAACATTTACTGGAGCTACTCCATGTAGTGGGAAAAATTGCTTAATATATTACGCATGCAATTTAAAATATGATGTTGTGCAGCTCATGGATCGTTATTATAGGGTGTCTATAGTTATAATGCCACTGAATTTCTTTCTTCATCGTAAAAATAAAATATCTCCTGAGCTTTAACATCACATTCTTTTGTGCTCAAAGTTAAATCATTAAAACTTCCCGCTGAGTTATTAGCTTTAATGATGTGGGCAAGTGAGTAACGCTAATTTTTAGGAACATAATGGCGGGGTACGAAAAATTCACAGTTCACAAAGACTGGCTTCTAAGCACACAGCCACAAGCTTAGTAGGCTCTTATAAGCAAGTAATGATAAGTTATACCATGCACAATATTGGCATGACTTTTTAGACCTTTTCCTTCTAAACAAAGGATATGCAGTAGATGAGGGTACCTGTTTGGCAACTTATGCAACTTACACACACA
>NC_089791.1:38969882-39079882 GCF_040412425.1 Macrobrachium rosenbergii
TGGGATCCGAAGTTTGGAAGAACCCGTTGCGTTTTAAAATTAATTTCATCTCAAATACTCATTGTTACGTTTGGCCAACCCTTAACTGGCGACCTTTGGCTAATTAACGACCGTCTTTGAGGTTAACTTTTTGGCTTGCGGCAGGTTACGTAATCTTGGTTTGCAGGGCCGTGAAAAACTACAAAAATTGAATAATACATGATCAACCAAGACCTCATTATCGTATCAATATATATATATATATATATATATATATATATATATATATATATATATATATATATATATATAATCATGAAACTACAAAATTTCGCTTAATATCAAATTCAGCTGGATAAGTATCACCATGACGTGGGTTTGAGACTCGGCAGTACCAATCCATTTATCATTTATAAATTCCCCTTCGGTGATAATTCCCCATCGGGGATATTCCCGGTAGCGTGAATCTAAATATTAAGCGACATTTGTAGCTTCATGATTGTACTATAAATCACGTTGTGATAAAATTTCATATATATATATATATATATATATATATATATATATATATATATATATATATATATATATATATACATATACTGTATATATATATATGTGTGCGTGTGTGTGTGTGTGTGTGTGTGTACAGTCATATTCACTGTGCTTTTGTCACCCAAGTGCGTGGTATACAGTACTAGATATTATAAAAGGAACATTGTATTTCCAACATTGAACTAATTTCTTCATTTTTACAGGTCCCTTTTATTAAACTGTATCTGCCATATCTGTAAAATGTACTTATTTGTGCACTCGAATTCATATACTCAATCATTTTTGTAGTTTCTGTTGACATTTGGAACCTTCAGATTCATGGTAACTGAAGGTATTAGGGGGTTTCACAATATTGTATTGTTCATAAAACTGTCTCCTCTTCATTCAGAGTAAGAACCCTCTTAAACGCGGAAGATGGAGTTGCAGAGCTTCAGCAAATATCAGGAATTTTCGAAATCATTATTTCTCATTTACGACCTGGAATTTCCAGGTTTTTTACCCCAAATCAACATTTCCTGTCTTCATTTTTCTGGGCCGATAAATATTGAAGCTGCTGTCTCTCCCTCCCTCCCACACCCGCCCCCCAACTCTCTCTCTCTCTCTCTCTCTCTCTCTCTCTCTCTCTCTCTCTCTCTCTCTCTCTCTCTCTCTCCTCATCCAACCATACACGCGCACACACTTCTTCCCTCTTCACTTGACACGCCACCTTGACTTGGTCATAAAAGATAATACGATGGAAGGATTCTAGCCTCATTTTTACCCTCCGTCATATTCTGGAGGCTCTCCTGAGCTGCTATTTGACCGACAGGATTTTTTTATTGCTTATTTTTTCTTTCTTCGCTGTTCCATTCTTTGCATTGTTAACGTCTTTTTCGTGATTTATATTTATTTGTTTCACACCCCTTAAAACGACAGTTAACTTCTATACTTACGTTTATCTCGCAGTAACTTGTCATGAAGCTATATAAATGTAATAATTTCAAGTGTAGGTGCATTGCGCATTACGAAGTTCATCAAAAGATGCTGTTTAGCATCGTGCAGCACATTTTTTTAATTGACATGAAGAATGTAGCAACAATTTTTCGTCTGTGGTAATGGTTGATTTACACCCTGAACAGATAAGGTGGTGATAACAACTCAGAGAGAGAGAGAGAGAGAGAGAGAGAGAGAGAGAGAGAGAGAGAGAGAGAGAGCGTTGAGAAAGGTGTGGGGAGTGAATGAAAAATAAAAAAATTTTGATTGTAATAACACTAAATACTAGTTTGGTACAATTAATGTTTAAGGCACACGGCAAAGGTGAATTGGATGGCTGGGGCAATGTGATTTTCAATTAAATTTCTTGAAAGGCGGCAAGGAAGATATATCAGAACTTTCTGCAGTGATGTTTCTTTATTGAATTTCGCTTTTAGTGTTAATTTTATGTTAGTTTCCATTTTTTACTCTTGCTATTCTTTCATTTATATTTACCTCTTCTTGCCTGTATATTGGAGTGCAGTTTCATTGTTTATTTAGTATAGGTCTGATGATAGACATAAGTTAATTACTGAAACAGGTGTCGGCATAAGAGTAAATAAATGGCATATCATAGTCATGCTGCCTTAAAGTAACAGATGCCACGTGCAATGATTTTTATTATTATATATATATATATATATATATATATATATATATATATATATATATATATATATATATATATATATATATATATATATATATATATATATATATATATATATATATATATATATATTATATATATATATATATATATATATATATATATATATATATATATATATATATATATATATATATATATATATGTCTGTGTGTGTGTGTAATATATACACATATGTTTCTTGGGCTTATAAAACCTTTGTTCAATTCATTACTTTTTAGCAAATTACGCGTCTTACAATAGAAGAATGAATGTGCGTGGGATCGTGTTTTGAAAATTTTAAGGTTATGTTTCTTCCAACTTTTGAAACATGATATAAAGTCGATAAGTATACAGCTTTTCGTCTTTTTATTTTAAGAAGAGTAACAAATAGCGTAAAAGTTAATGGGCCAAAAGGGGAAATAGTGAAGATGATAGTCACTGTTGACGTAAAATAAAAGTGTCAGGTAGAACCCTAATTTTAATTGGATGTTGGAGTCAAGCCGTATGAATGAGATTTCCTTGACAGGGGATAGGGGATACTAATAGCTGTTCTGAAATTGTGCGCAGGAAAATTAGGAGAACGAGACTTTGCTAATTGGTCTTGGAATAAATACGAAAGAATGTGGGTTCACGTATTTTTATCTTTTCGAAAGACCTGTAAAAGAAATATGTCATGTAGTGTATTAAAAATGCCCGAGTTCACCGAAAGGTCTTGTCGAAAAAAAAAAAACTGTAATGAACCATTCCGTTTCTTTCGCTCGTGCTCTGGCATTTACAATGAAAAGGTCATCATAGAGCTCTATGCTTCATCATATGTCAAGACGCGTTCTAATGGGAGGCCGGATGAAGTACTTCATTATTAACATTCTAATTACAAACGCCTCGCCGCCCCCACCCCCACCCCATCCGAAAAGAGAGGATTTTTTATTCCATTGTTGTTGAGTCAGGTTGTTTCCTTTTTCATTTTTTTTTATTTTTCTCTATATATGACTCTGGTTATTTTATCAAGTTGCGATCTTTTTACAAGTTATTTTATTAATTCTGTTATCTGTGTTTTCTATCCTTCTCCTTTGCCTTCTTTGTGAAACATGGGAAGTTCTTGTAGATTCTTATATTGGCATATCTGTGCTTCTAAACTTTTGGGTTACATTATTTAGATGAAAAAAGGCCCAGTTAGAGAAGCGAGTCTGAATTGAACATATTTTCTTCATAATGCCCATTTGCCCCTGGCAGTGAAACTGTAAAATATAATAAGAGACATTTGCAAGCGTTCTTTTAGTGACTGATCATTGTATTCTTGTAAAGCTTAATTGCTATATAAAATTTTTAAACAGTGTTATGTGCATACATTAGGAATTCCTTAATGAGATATAATAGTTCTTAGAGGGATATAATGCACCTTGAAGTCCTGCCAAGAAAATTTATATACTATGTCCGATGTTCACATGGGAACGCCCTTGAAAATAAGATTTTTCCGTGAACTGAACGCGCAGCTTTTATTGAAGTTATCTACGCTCTTTGTTCAAAATATAACAAACGGTGATCATTTTGACAAACCAAATTCACTTTTGCGCACAAGTACTAAACATCTTATTGCCGGACATTTCTGTGCCACGGTACACGAAAATGAATACTAGGCAACGCTGACTGAAAGCGAGGCATAGTTCATATGCATTTCTGTGTCTTCAAGATGATGGTGCTAAGACAGCTTTTGGTACAAATTCGCCTGAAGTTTGGGTTTTCATTTTCATAAGAACAGTATCCGATGTTAATAATGCCGTGCTTGATCCTCTGCTACAATCTCAGTTTCAGTAGATAATTTCCAGTGTCATTCACGTTATCTGAGCCTCTAGGTGTAGTGCATTATACGTATTTTGCAAAGCGTCCCTGTATGTCTCTTTTCTAGTGAATGCTGTGTAAAACCCTTAAGGCAATATTTTAAATGCCAGTGCACTTTGGTTTAAAATAGTCTTTGGTGCTTGTTCAAACTGTCTTCATGCTGTGTTAAAGCCTCAATTGTTATTTTATGACTATTGTAATTGTTTGTATTGGGCATTGTGCCAAGGTTTGTCGTAGAATTTCTTGGCTTTCCCATACTGGCTTTACAGGAATACGGGCTTGTAAGATTTTGGTTATTTTAAGAGTGCAACTATTCACCTTAAGTGTACCATTTCCGCTCATAATTATGTTTTTGCCCTTTTATGCAGTCCCGAAATGCGACGAGGGCGTCTTCAACAAATAGAAAGATTATAAGCGTATTTTATCTCTATCAGGCTTCTCCTATCGTAGATGAAGAAGAAGAGTAAAGAATGGAAAGAAGGACCCTGGCGGTGCTCGATTAATAATTCATTCTAGAATAACTTGCCGCTCCACGTCATGTTAACCCAAGGCTGACTCTCATTTCTTGGAAGATAACGATTGTGTGCCGTCGTTAAACAGGCTCCTGTAAAATCAGAGGAGGATCTTTTGTGTATGTATGTATGTATGTATGTATGTATGTATGTATGTATGCATGTATGTATGCTTGTGTGATGTGTCTGTATGTATGTATGTATGCTTGTGTGATGTGTATGTATTATGTATGAATGTATGTATGCTTGTGTGATGTGTATGTATGATTGTGTGATGTATGTATGCTTGTGTGATGTGTATGTATTCTTGTGTGATGTGTATGTATGTATGTATGCTTGTGTAATGTGTATGTATGTATGTAGGCTTGTGTAATGTGTATGTACGTATGCTTGTGTGATGTGTCAGTATATATGTATGCTTGTATGATGTACATGTATGACTGTATGATGTATAAGTGTGTATGTATGATTGTGCGATGCACATGTATGTGTGTATGCTTGTTTGATGTATATATATGTATAATATACATTACTTTCTATATACCGTGTGTGAAAGAGATGTGTTTGCAATAGAATTAGTCGTGTTTTTACAATTTACAGAATAAAACTATTTCATTAATAAAGTTACAGTTCGTTATTTATACAACAAAGTAATTCTAAATGCCTAGGTAAGCTTTATAATTTCACAACTGATGAAAATACGAATGAGGTAATAATACTATTGGGGTTTACCTTTAATCTCGGAAGGGTATAGATATGGACAGATTGGCCAAGTCATTTTCGGTTTCTTGGTAAATAAAAGAAGAAGTAAATCGGTAAATTATTAGAGTATTTCTAGATATTAGTGGAAGACTAACTTTTGCAAGGTAGTGTAATCAGGAATCACACAAAATTATGTAGAATTTTATATTTTTTCATATAAGGAAGAAAGCAATATTTCATTCAGCGCTTATTTAGTGGTACTGAGTGCAGTGTCGACGAAGGGGGAAAGGGTTTTTCGCACTAAGGGGTTATCTCTTGGGCTATGTGAGAAGATATTAAACCACCTTTCTATTTGGTCAATTCCAACATCTTCAACATATATGCCTACGCTGAAGGTGGCTAAGTTTACGCGAGGTCAGATAACAATTGATTAAGTTTACGTTGTACTAATCAAGTCTGAATCGGTATGAAATGCTGGTAGTTTTACTAAAAACTGAATTTATCCAAAAAAAAAAAGCATTTATAATAATTTATCAAGGTCAAGTCAAGGCATAAGCACAATTTATATTCGGTATCTTCTCTGTATTTTCAGTTTGTCTACTATTTTTCGGTCTCCTCACACAATGTGCGCGCGCGCGCAAACACATACAAACACACACACACACACACAAAAACTAAAACACAAATTATATGATGTTTTCCGAAGTTCTCATTTTATAGATATGCAAACAATTTTTTATAACCGGTAAACAATTGAAATTTATATTCAGACAGCCGGCCACAATGCGCCGTGAAAAGTAGAACGAAACAGTCCTTTTGGTTTTCCAATCCCTGCGAGAAATACCCGAGAAGAGAGGAGAGTTAAAAGAAGAGTCTTATCCAAAGCCGATCGTCATACACAGTGTGCAACATTGCACTCGTTCCACAGCACAAAAACACCATCAGCCGAGCTATTTGTGAGGAGAGCGGCTGGATTATGTCACTCACAGTCTGTGTTTGGATATCGGAAATATTTTGAGCGAAGGAGGGAGAGGTGCTCTGAACCAAGGGAAATGATGGCGGGAATATAATTTTTAAAAAATGTTTCAAGGTACGCATAATGACAGGTAACCACCTTGCATTGTTGGGCATTTTGCAAAGGAGACTGGCATGGTTGTGGGAATATTCGGGATTCCGATTTGAGCGATCCATGTTTTTGGAAGCCGAAATGTTGCCTCGTATAACAGAACCTCTCTCCGTATTTTCTCGGAAGTGTGCCGTTGGCTTCAAAGTAACTGCAGTGCATGTTATCACTTTCCACTTTTTTTTTCTTTTAATATACATTCTCATTTGGTTTTACAGCCTTTCCTGTTTTTTTGAAAGTCCTTATTCCATATTCAGAGGGTAGTCTGGGGTACAAAACCTTTTTTTTTTTTTTAATATGTTCGATATAACTGGTTGCAGTGTTTGTGCCGTTATTGAAGGAAATGAATAATTTATTTTTAATCTGTCATCACTCTCCTTCTCCAGCTAATATGGCACACGCAGAGTCGTTCAATTTTTTTTTTTTTTTTTTTTTTTTTTTTTTTTTTTTTGCTCTAAGACGATCACTCTTAATTGTACTTTAAATTATCCTGGTAATGTGGCTTCTTTCTAGTGTACTGTAAATGTAGACACTGCTACATTTGTTGTTCTGGTAAATTTTTATAAATTTAGATCTTCCTGGCCATGCAAATTATTTCTGTGAAACCAAATTTAAGTTACTTTTTACTAATGAATGATACCTCACATTAAACTATCTTGACCTAAAAGGACATGCTTCCATTTTCATAGATTTGATGCACTTCCCTCAATTTTGCCACCGGAGCATTGTATCTGTAGCAGGGCATCGTAGTTTTGTTTTTATTACTTGAGAAATTTTATACTTACTGCATTAAATTTTCTTCTTCACATTTTTTTCGTTGAAAATATGTCTGCGTATTTAGAATTGCAAGCTTTTCCTTCGTTGGTGGACCCATATATTTTAATAATCTGCGGACAAAGGTGGTGTCCATAATCTGTTCCTGATTTTTTTATTTTTAGCAATAAAAACCTGAAAGCTTTCTTTAGAAGTAAACCCTAATTTTATAGTGTTCCATTGCTCCAAATTACATTATATGACAGATTTTATATCATTGGGTTAAAAGGCATTGCAGACCTGTCCATTTTACCTTTAGGACGGATTGTCTTTGGTGAACTTGTGACTTATTGTACTGTGCAAGTATGTTTACACAGGTAATGCACTATTTACTTGCTTAAGAACTAAACTGAAACTTTTCGATCGATTAATTTATCAGCAGAACCGTTATCCATGACACTATCCGCAAGCATAGTTTGTAAATATCTTCTTATAAGTTAATTCAGTGATTATACTTTTCCAAAAGTAATAGTTGTTATCCTAATGCAGAAAATTGCAGTTTTGATAATTACCCTTTTCTGAGTATACCTCTGAAGTGAGCTTATTAAATTTTCAATTATTAAGAACATAACATGATAGAAATCATGTATGTGGGAAAAATATTGTAAATATGAAAATAGGACAAACATCTATTCTCGTAAAAAAAACATGAATAATTATGGAATTGACAAATAAATATTCTGAGTTACTTCCTTAATTCATGAAGCTATGATTTTGTTGATTGATATTTTTAAGCCTCATTCCAGTAAATTTAATTTTCCGAGTTACGTAAAAAAAAAGGAAATATTTTGAGTTATGTAAACTTCTCAGAATACTGAATTGTACTGTGATCCAGATATATCATTTAAAAATATGTTAGAGGAAAAACAAAAGACTCAAAAAATGAAATGATTCTTTTTAATCAGGCACAAAGCTATTAGTTTTTTCTCCGCTTGTAGAAATCTCATGCTGAAGTAACTCGAACGGTTTCTCGAAAAAAGAAACCCGAATGATAAAAAAAAAATTGAAGTGAAATGACCTGTCGGGTCTTCGTCGACGGCGGGATCGAGTCAGAATGAGATATATATCAAAAAGTCTCCACGTAAAAACCTTTTAACTAAAATAGAAAGGCATTTTAAGGATAAGAGGAAATAGTTTCGAATCCCAGGGTAAAGACTGATCGTTCTTTCAGTCTGAAGAAAAAAGTTGGTTTCGGATTAAAGACACGTTTTCTCTTTCTCCCTGTCTCTCTCTCTCTCTTTCTCTCTCTCATTCCCTCCTGTCGAGTGATAAGGAAATGGCTATTAGAAAGATTACAATTTCAGATTGCCTTCCCTGGTATATCTTAACACGGCTGGTGCCTTTTCGAATTCAATGGAGTCATGCTGATAAGAGAGGGAGTGTTTGGAATAATAGTAGCACTTCCGGTGTGGCGCTCTCTCTCTCTCTCTCTCTCTCTCTCTCTCTCTCTCTCTCTCTCTCACACACTCTCACACACTGCGTTTCCCTGTATTGATAGGTTTACTCAGGTTTACTCTTGCAAGAGGGTGCATGAAAACAAAATATACGATAGGAAAATTCGTGTGATCATGAAAAATAATAAGAATTAACTATGAAATTTGAAGGCTTGAATTCAATTGACGATTGATTTATTACCACTTTGTATTTGCAGTGAAGTCGCTGAACTGTTATCTGTGTAGCAATGAGGCGTTGTTGCGTCTGAAGTGTGTTCCATATTTAACATAAGACTGTGGGAGAAAATAAGTAAAATATCCGAAAGTTAACAGTTTTTGGTGATGATTGTAAGAAAAACATTGATATTTCTCGTGGATCTTTTCATAATTCTGTGGCGCAACTGATGACATTTCCTGTTTTAATGATCTGTTTGAACGGAATCAAAGACTGAGACGCGTGTGTGAAATTTGAGAAAATAGCGTACAGAATGCAGACTGACGAATTTTTTATGCCTAGGTGACATTAAAGCCAACCTTTAAATGCTTATAATCCCGCAAATAAAAAAAAAAAAAAGCTTGGAATGCTATTCCATGAGAATTATCAGAAATTCGTTAAAAACATTCCTTGGTAACATTTGAAGTACGGGGACTTATTGATGAGAGGCCCTGATTCCTAGATCTGAGTTACTTAATTGCTTGCTTGACCTTTGCTGTCTTTGTTTAGCTGTATATTATTAAGACACCCAGATACTTCTTTTTTTATGTGCATGTGCGTGTGTATATGGTTAGTGCGGTATGAGAAAAGAAATGTGATTTTTGCGGATGTTTCTGAAATGTCGCTCGTTGTAGATTTTGATTTCGTAAAAATTACACTTCCCGCTGACGGTATGGGTATGTATTTTTGGTGCCTGAGTAACCCTGTATATGGTAACTGTTATTTCCTAATTTAATCCCACTCATGAAAACTCCTTACTCCTAAATTTTCCATTTTAGTTTTCTTTTAAAGAAAACTGTTGACATGGCTATTTGTCTTTCCGTCCGCACTTCTCTGTCCACCCTCAGATCTTAAAAACTACTGAGGCTGGAGGGCTGCAAATTGGTATGTTGATCATCCACCTTCCAATCATCAAACATACCAAATTGCAGTCCTCTAGCCTCAGTAGTTTTTATTTTACTTATGTTAAAGTTAGCCATGATCGTGCGTCTGTCAACGCTATAGACAGGCCACGGCTCATACAGCATTATACGCTGTACAGAAAACTGGATTGCTCCAAAGAAATTTCGGCGCATTATTTTACTTGTTTTCTTATTGTAGTTCATTTTTAATTCACGCCTGGTTTTCAGGCTCTCTCTCTCTCTCTCTCTCTCTCTCTCTCTCTCTCTCTCTCTCTCTCTCTCTCTCTCTCTCATCATCATCATATCATCATCATCATCCCATCCACTTATCTCCATTCTCTTCCTGGCATCTTTATGTTTAAGTCTACCCAGGCTGCGCTCTTGAATATTGAACGAGATCCAATCCCTTGACTTCGAGTTGATGCCAATTAGGCCCTCCCCGAAATAATGCCAAATCCTGCCTTCTCGATTTGTAAAACAAAGAGAACCCATCTCGCTCGATCATTATTTATTTGTTGCTACGACTTGAGACAGAATCACTGAGACTTTGGAATGTTCGATGTGATGGACTTTACCGGTGGATTTAATTTAATTTAATTTAATCCTATTTTCACAATTCTCACCCTGCGGCTTTCTTATGTCGTCGTGATGATCATCAGTATTTTGTATATATATATATATATATATATATATATATATATATATATATATATATATATATATATATATATATATATATATATATATATATATATATTATAATATATAATGTTATATATATACATGTTTAATATATTTAATATATATATTTATAATATATATATATATATATATATATATATATATATATATATATATATATATATATATATTGTGGAAATATAAGTTTTTATTGATTTACACTTAAAACTTTTTGTATGTTAACGTCCTTTCCTTTCGACCTGAGACAAAAAATATCTTGCATCCACAAATAATAGTGAAACGAAGGGAATTAACATTTTTGCATTTAGGAACAAATAAAATGTGTACAATTCATACAGATGTGATTATCCTAAGCAGATCATTAAATGAGATTTTAGTATTTTTCTCACTTTAACGTCAAATAAAATCCTGAACCCCATTAATATTCTTTGTAAGGTATTCATTAATTTTCAAATTACCGTTGCAAATCCTCCTTGCAGTGTTTTATTTAAATGTTGTGATTTGAATGACATAAGCTTAATTCATTTCAGTAACGATTTATCTCATAACAAATTATAACAAATACTCAAAGCGCATTTTTATGAAGTACTTCAGAGTGATTATACACCCTTTAAACTTGCACCAAATACTGACAACACAGTGTTATGAGATACTTCCAGTAGCTTGCACACCCTTGCAAATTGTATTAATTACTCAAAGGACATTGTTATAAAATAAATCGGACAGATTATATACATAGTCTAAACTAGTGCCAAATACTCAAATGATATTGTAGGTTATATAATAATATTTAAAATATTAAAACTGTTTGCACAAAAATACTAAAAATACTTGTATAACAACAATGTTACTAAATATGTATGGCTTTCATTTTAGTGTAGTATTTGCTACACAGTTTCTGTACGCAGCTCTTATAGTTAATGCCTTCAGATTGTGCGAGAGAGAGAGAGAGAGAGAGAGAGAGAGAGAGAGAGAGAGAGAGAGAGAGAGAGAGGGTGGGTGGGAGGGAGAGAGAGTGAGTCTGTAAAAGCTTTCACTTATATCCACTTATACCTTCTTAATCTATTACACTTTATAATGTATATATATATATATATATATATATATATATATATATATATATATATATATATATAAGAGAGAGAGAGAGAGAGAGAGAGAGAGAGAGAGAGAGAGAGAGAGATACCAGTGTGTATTTTATATACAAATATATTCAACAGGTCTATGTACAACAGAGTCGAAACCAACATTTATCTGAATTGATAAGGTTAGTGATTAAGGCCCTGATACCTTTGTATCAAATCTACTAGGCATAGATTCGAATCTATATAGTTCATCGAAGACATGGTACTCTTTTAAACTTACCCGAAAGTTTTATAGTGAAAGACTTTCAGCCACACAAAATCTCGTTGTTAAGATGTACTGCGCTTGTACTTTCAGATATTTGTTAATGATGGACCCAAAAATATGCAGATGTTTGTGAAAATAGTAGTTGCTGGTCTGTCTCGAGTCCTATATACTTCTACTTTCAGATATTTATTAATGATGGACCCAATAATACGCAGATGTTTGCAAAATAGTATTTGCTGGTCTGTCTCGAATCCTATATACTTGTACTTTCAGATATTTGTTAAAGATGGTCCCAAAGATATGCAGATGTTTGTAAAAATAGTATTTGCTGGTCTTTCTGGAGGTCTATATAATTGTTCTTTCAGAAATTTGTTGAAGATGTTCCCAAAAATATGCAGATATTTGTAAAAATAGTATTTGCTGATCCTTCTCGAGTCCTATATACTTGTACTTTCAGATATTTGTTGAAGATATTCCCAAAAATACGCAGATGTTTGCAAAATAGTATTTGCTGGTCTTTCTCGAGCTCTGTATACTTGTACTTTCAGATATTTGTTAATGATGTTCCCAAAAATAAGCAGATGTTTGTAAAAATAGTATTTGCTGGTCTGTCTCGAGTCCTATACCTGTACTTTCAGATATTTGTTGATGATGGACCCAAAAATATGCAGATGTTTGCAAAAATAGTATTTGCTGGTCCTTCTCGAGTTCTATATACTTGTACTTCCAGATATTTGTTAAAGGTTGTTCCAAAAATACGCAGATGTTTGTAAAAATAGTATTTGCTTGTCTTTGTCGAGTCCTATATACTTTTCGTTCCCAAAAGAAAGTGAGAGGAAGAGATAGTTCTAGTAGACAACCCTCCTGCCGCGGAACGAAGGCAAACGAGGAACCAGCGACGGCGATGCCGGCCGCATCTGCCGTCAGTAAAAGTCGCCTTCTTTTCCATCTGAATTTCTGTCTCTGCAAAACTTCCTCCCAAGTTTTAGAACCTGTCAAATATTTACCTCACGATAGCTATGTGAGAAGAAAGAAAAACAATGCTTTTTCTCCTCCTCCTCCTCTTCTTCTTCTTGGGACTTTCTGTGTAACTTTGTGGGCCCTAATTTTTTTCCTTTTTCTTTTTTTTTACTTTAGCGGGAGGGGACTGGTGGATGGAGATTTATTAAAGCAGAAGTTGTTAGTTGGGGCGATTTGTATTCCGAGGCTCTTTGTTTGGTTTTACTTGACATATTCTGTTCGTTCAAGGGAAATGTTCATGATTTTATATTCCAGTTCCAGCTCCAGTTTCAGTATTTGAGATAACCTGTTTGTTCTAAAATTAACAGACAGATAGACAGAAATATTTTAACTAACCTAACCTTTATTATTATCATAGCTGCCAGAGATGCTTGAGGACCTGATCCCCAACAGATCTTAAATCCTTCCTGTGAGGCCCCACTCTTTGGTTCCGTCATTCTTTTTCTCGATTCTCCTTTGATGCGTTGCTGCCAAATGGAATACACTAACAAATCGTTGCTTGTTTGGGTGTAATCTCTCTGTTCAAGAAGCGGAAAGTTCCAGAGGTCCTTTATTCCTTACACCGTTGGACTGTGGAACAGCCTCCCAGAGAATGTCATGCATTTGGAACTTCCAAATTTCAAGCGAAGATGCAATGCATTACTACCCTAATACTATTCTCCTTGCATTTTAATACATTTTTATCTATTTATTCATATATTTATTAATTTATTAATTCATTTTTCTTTTTTTAATGTGAGATCTCTACTTTCTGTATTTCCATTTACCTCCTCTTACTTCTTCCTAATGAATACCATATTCTTTGGAAGCTTGAATTTCAAGTCAGTGGCCTCTGTGAGCTTGTTCCATATGAATAGGTTTCATCTTCTGAATAATAATAATAAATAATAATAATAATAATAATAATAATAATAATAATAATAAGTGAAGAGTATATAAAGATAGTGAACACTGTAAACCACACCTGCCATATAAGTAAGTAATAAGAGGTACCAATTCTACTCCTGTCTTCGAAGTAATGATAGAGAAGGTGGAGGGATTTACAAGAGGTTCTCTATACACATACAAATAGTAACTGCGTCAAGTCACGCTAAGTAAATGCTAGATACTGAAAAGTTCAAAGGTGGCAGATTAAACTTTAACCTTTAGATCAGATCACAGTTTTCCCTCATATCACTGGGAGAATGAAGCCTTTTTTTTTTTGTAGCAGGAAATCCCTCTGGCTGTAAAACAGTACGTATAAAAATACTAAAGCTAGATTCTTCCCAGCGACATTTATTTAAATGCATTTCATTGCATGTTTATAAGGTTATGATTAGGCCCCAACACCATTCCTTAGAATTTTGAAAATTAATAGACATATGTTTTATTTCACGTGATGAACATGACTTGCGTTACGTGACTCGAGGCCATATTGATGAACTGTTTTCAACAAAGTATGTTTCTTCAACATTATATATTATATATATATATATATATATATATATATATATATATATATATATATATATATATATATATATATATATATATATATATATATATATATATATATATATATATATATATATATATATATATATATATATATATATATATATATATATATATATATATATATATATATATATATATATATATATATATAATCACATACACACACTATATATATATATATATATATATATATATATATATATATATATATATATATAATGCTGAAGAAACATATATATATATATATATATATATATATATATATATATATATATATATATATATATATATATATATATATATATATATATATATATATATATATATATATATATATATATATATATATATATATATATATATATATATATATATATATATATATATATATATATATATATATATATATATATATATATATATATATATATATATATATATATATATATATATATATATATATATATATATATATATATATATATATATATATATATATATATATATATATATATATATATATATATATATATATATATATAGGCAATGAGCAGGAAAGAGCAACCTGGGCTTATCACTGTTTTGTAGACCATTCTCACCTACACCCACTTTGCTTATTACAGAACCCAAGTAATTAAAAATATTTGTTTGCTTTGATTTCTGTCCAGCTCTTGACTTTGCACATAGTTCCTCTCTCTCCTCTTTACTGCTTAACATTACTTCTGTTTTTGCAGCCCTAGCTTTGAGTCCACCTCCTTCCAGGCACTCCTGCCAAGACCTGTGCCTCTCTTGAAATTCTCCTTCTGTTTCTGCTGTTAAAACCAGGTCATTTGACAGCAGCAAGTCATTAGCATGTTTTCTCTCACAGGCTCACTCAGTGCATCCATTGCGACTACAAAGATGAATGAGCTTAAAGCTGGTCCTTTTTATTTTTATTGTTATTCAAATAAAACCTATACACATAGGAGACGCTTACAGAGGCCTTTGACTTGAAATTCAAGCTTCCAAAGAATATTGCATTCATTTAAAAGTTTTAAAAAATGGTAGGAAATACGTAAATAGTAGATCAATTATTAGGAAATAAAAAATATAAATTAGTAAATAAATAGGTGAAAATATAAATTTACTACTAAATACGTGGTAGATTGTTTTAGGGTAGTATTGCATTGCATCTTCGCATGAGGTTTTGAGGGTCAAATTGCACAACATCGTCAGGGCTGTAATCCACCATTGATTTCAAAAACATCTGTCCTCTGTATCTATATCTGTCTATCTATCTATCTATCTATCTATCTATATACATACATATATATATATATATATATATATATATATATATATATATATATATGTATATATATATATAATATGTATTTGTACATATATACATACATATATGTATATTTGTATATATAGGGAGGGAGAGAGAGATTATATATAAATCTATATATATATATATATATTGTATATATATATATATATATATATATATATGTGTGTGTGTGTGTATTTATATATCGATACATGCATATATATAATTATTATATATATTAAATTTGTAAAATAAATACATGAAATTCAATTATATACATCTTTAGTGAAGAGAAAGAGAAGTTTTGTGCATCTTAGGTTAACCATTTCCTGATTTCGTAGATACGTACGAGGTGCGATAATAATAAAATGACTGGCATTCGGCGCCATGATTATAAAATTCAGATTATCTCTTACGGCGCAAATGGGATCGGATACTGTTTTTTTTTTTTTTTTTTTAAACTCAGAAGATGAATAATAACCAGTTTTTTTAAGTACAGTCAATATGCCCTTACTTGTTTAGTGAGAATACTGAAGACAAATTGAGGAATCTGCATTGTACGCGCGGTAGATAAGTACAGATAAACCTGGATTTAGTTTTCTGTAAAAGAATACTATTGTGCCGGCTTTGTCTGTCCGTCCGCACTTTTTTCTGTCCTCCCTCAGATCTGAAAAACTACTGAGGCTAGAGGGCTGCAAATTGGTATGTTGGTCATCCACCCTCCAGTCATCAGACATACCAAATTTCAGCCGTCTAGCCTCAGTAGTTATTATTTTATTTAAGGTTAAAGTTAGCCATAATCATGCATCTGGCAACAATATAAAACGGTCCACCACCGGGACGTTGTTAAAGTTTCATGGGCCGCGGCTCATACAGCATTATACAGAGACCACGGAAAGATTGCGCCTAAGAAACTTCGGCGCATTTTTTACTTGTTTACGAGTTTTTCCCCTGGCGAGGATAATATTACATTAATAAGGTAGCTGGATTAATAAATGGTGGGCTTTATGACAGAGACGCAAGAACAATACATTTCCCGCATTTTCGCTCTGCATATATGTCACATGTCACCTCCTATTAAAATATTACAGTATTTCTGCTTTTAGTTCCTCAATAATGGGTGAAACACTAAGCCAGCACCTGTTGTTTCTCTCAGGTGACGTGAGTGTTAATGTAATGTAATTTACCATCAGGAAAGCTAACATGGTTAAAAAATTTAAATGCTGACTGTTGACACTTTTCACTTCAGAAGTAAGGAAAATGTTTTTGTGTACCCAAAGATCTTGTAGGGGTAATTGAAATGTCAGTTACTGTCAAAATTATTGCCTTATTTTGTCCGCAGCGAGATTTAAACATGTATGCAGGTACGCATAGTGTTCATGAATAATAACAGCTATTAACTCGGCAGATGTATTCGTAAATAAGGTATAACACTTACAAGACGTTTTTATTGATATCGTGAACAAGAAGTTTTTATATATACTATGTAATAATAATAATAATGATAATAATAATAATAACAATAATAATAATAATAATAATGATATGATAATAATATTATTGTTGTTTTTTGTTTATTTTTATTAGGTTCTATTGCTGTAGCTGTTATTGCTATGTATCATTTACTTCCAATTTAACTTTTTAGGTTTGCTTTGATGATTTAACTGTTTTCGTTGTTTATGTATTTACCCAATTTTCATTTAAACCGTTAATGTCCATCAACATGGTCTACCTGTAGTCTTGTTTAATATGTTTTAAATTTGCCTTTTACTATTACTTGTTTTTCCTGCGTTTGTCTTCATTATGCACGCTCCCATTTCTGCGATTTTGGCGCATTTATTTTGTCGTTTTTCCAAATGATATCAATTTTTGTGTTACGCTACAGCGTTCTTTAAATTTCTCCATATTGCAGTTCAAATTGACTTTAGAAACGGTTTTAGGTTATGGGATAGAATGTGACGACTGCCATAAATGATTAAGTAGGCCTATGGCGTTCGTAATTAAATCATGAACTAATCATCGAGAGTTGTCTGTGCCTTAGGCCTCCCACGTCTTTCCCCCCTTTGTGAGAAACCTCATCTCATTTGATGGCCTTTTCCCATCCAAAGGTCACAAGGATGCGAGAGTCATTGTCCAGTCATAAATCAAGATCATTGGAAAAGGTCACGTCCCCCGATACGGCTTTTAATTATACACTCTGCGTTGGACCCGGAGGTAGTAACAGAAATTGGGAAGAGAATTTAAATGAATTTTTAGAGATCTTGGGCGGTGGTCTTTCGCTCACGAGATTTTTCATGTCTGGATTGTTAATCGGAAGTTTTCGGCTGTGCCCCTAATTGGTTTTATGCATGATTGAGTTCGTTTTGCAAGGAGTATAAGTCCTTCAGGCGTGACATTTCGGCAGTTAGGAGGGCTTTACGGTTTTCAATTAAGTTGACTTGTGATGGGCGAGAATGTTGCGTTTGCATTTTCCCACTGAAGTTTTGATTCGTCACTTAAATTCGTGATTTGTGCAAATGAAAATCTATAGGATTTCCTTTCAGTTTAGTCTTCTGTAGGTATTACCCAACCCCTTTGTGTACATGTGTGTGTTTGTGTGTTGGATTTCGTTTTGTGATGCTCTTTTACAGCGATGTACTTGCTAAAAGGGAAAAAATTATCAAATAAAAATATCCGGTTTGTATTAAACCAAGAAGCTCTTGTCGAGAAAAAAAAAAAAAACTTGTTCAAAATTGTAATAACAAATTTTCCCTTTCGACAACCATAAGTTAGTTAGACAGATACCGAAAAGGGTTAAAAGAAAAAAGAATTGAGCAAAAAATACGCCTTCGTAGCATTCAGCAGCATTTTCCAGAGATGACGTTTAAGCGAAGATAGCCCAGGATAAGTCTTAGCAGCTGTACCAACACATTCAACAGAAACAATCACAGCTTGTTAACTTCAAGTAGTCTTTGCCAACTTTTGGAGCACGAAAGCAATGAGAAAAGGCATTGAAAAAAACGTGTAACTCATTTGCACGATCACATCAGGCAGTTCCGAGGGTTCCTGAAGGACTTAAAAATGTGTCCGGACTCCTTCAGACGAATCATTTCAACCACACGTGACTGGTCCGTGTGATTACCTGAGTGGCAGAGGCAATTAAGGTAGGCAAATCACTTGCGACATGAAGGAAGCGGCCTTCGCAATGCCAGGGGAAATAGGTTAAATGGATAAGTATTAAAGACTTTTTGTGAAGAATGCGTATACATTCCCTCTGTCAGTATGTAAATAGTTTTGAAATATTAATACACATACACACTTCAGTAAACACTCGTAGTACACAAACTCGTGGAGAATGCGGAATCATAATGCACAAGCATTATGTAAATGTGTATTTTTTGGAAACATAGCACGTACACATATGAACTGCAAATGTATACTCTTAATACATATAAGTTCTGTAAATATGACCATGTATAATGAGAAATCCATCAAAAGTAGATCACAGTATTTGTCCTCTTAGAATTGTGTGGTTTTGTGCTAAACATTCCACGTTTGTTTTTTATATGATATTTTTCTGTATGATTCTTTATTTTTATTTTTATTTATTTATTTTTTTTAAGGTGGTCGATTTTTTTTAATGACAAATCCCAAGACATGAGAACTGTAGCTACTGGACTGCTAAGTATCCATAAAACTTCCAGAGTTCTTAGTATGAGTAAAATCACTAGAATTTTGTCAGCTTGAGAACTTTTCATCTTCTGTTTAATACGCTCTTACATCTATGCTGTTACGATAATTCCTCCTTTTGCAGTTCGTACATAAATTTGGTAGAGTATTTCTAGTAACAAGATTTTTTTTAGTAATATATTATTATCAGTTCTCATTTCTTTTATGATTCATGCATTTTAGCCTTAAGAAAAGAGTTTATGTATGTAAGTACGCGTATATGTATATCCGCATGGTGGATGCACATGAAATGTAGCCTGATGGGAAAGCTATCTTTGTGAAACGTCAAGCTTTGCATGTGTCAAAGCTTGACACTTGGCACATGACTATATAAGTATATAGTAGTAATCTATATATTTCTATACAGTAATGATTAATAAAAGCGAACAGCACAATATTTCGATAGTGCCTCTCACACAGTGCAAAGAGCCCCGGGGAAATATAGGTTAATTTATGTGTATGTGCGTGGGTGGTCTTAACTCCCGGCATAAAGTCCCCAGTACCCAAAACCTCTCTGGTCCCTTAGTGCTCATGCTTTACGTCCGTGTGTTTTTCTCCCGACCAGAAACCCCATCTGCTTTGGATTATATTAGTAGGCTTACGTCTTTCAATATTACATTACAGTCATGTTCCACATCTGGGATACGCTACTTTGCTTCATGTTTATTGCAGGCTGGCCAAACGTTTATCCGGGCGTTTGCTTTACGATAACCATCTGTGAAGAAGCATTCCCAGAAATACGATTATCAAAGATTAATACTGCTGCTCTTGCTGACCACGTGAATTTTGGGGTTTCCACTATATTACGCGACACTTTTCTTTTCTTTCTTCGTTTTCTGTATAGCTCTTTTCGACTAGTGATTCAGTATTATTTGATGGTATGGTATATACATACGTCATTACCTAAAAGCCCTTTCTTGTTCTATTCGTTACGAATACATCGTCAAATGTATTTGACAGATACGTAAGAGTAGCGTCAAGATTACCTCAGATAAACTTGAATGCCTTCGGCGCTTATAGGCTCGCACACAAATTTCTTCTTTCAGCAGCGTGTATTCAGAAACTTTTCTATTTTACCAATCCTACACTTCATTCACTCCCTGGCTTCCTGTTCCCATCCTCTTTAAATAGTCCGGCCGTTTCAGTTGTGGTCTATTTATTCACTCAAAATTTTTCTAACGGTTTCTATTCTAGGTATAGTAATACACACTACGTACAAATCGGTGCGATGTAGAGTATTAACTTACTTCATAATCATGAGTATGGTAACAAAAAAAGTAGTAAATATTAAACTGTAACTATATATATATATATATATATATATATATATATATATATATATATATATATATATATGTGTGTGTGTGTGTGTGTGTGTGTGTACATATATATAAATGTGTATATATATATATATTATATATATATATATATATATGTGTGTTGATATGTATGTATGTATGTATATATATACATATATATATTGTGTATATATACATGTATATATAATGTATGTCGATATGTATATATATATACAGTATATATATAATATATATATATATATATATATATATGTGTGTGTGGGTATATATATATACATGTATATATAATGTGTCGATATGTGTATGTATGTGTATATATATATATATATATTATATACACACAAATATACATATATATGTATATGTATATTGGCGAGCTAATTTTAGTGATTGATTCAGTCGCATGGTGTCAGGAATTTCTTTGTATAATATTTACTCTATACAAACATATGAACATTCATTCCTAC
This sequence comes from Macrobrachium rosenbergii, assembly GCF_040412425.1. NCBI lineage: Eukaryota > Metazoa > Arthropoda > Malacostraca > Decapoda > Palaemonidae > Macrobrachium > Macrobrachium rosenbergii. Next base: position 38,990,993 of record NC_089791.1, read on the forward strand.
CTAATATGTGAATAATCAGGTTTTAACGATTGGTGATACTCGGCGAAAGGAGCTCGTGTTCACTTCAGACTAGTAGTTACTTAAGTCTTATTTCTTATGTGTATCGAGTCTTTTAATTCGAAAACCTTAAAATAAACTCATAAAGAAACCACTAGATTTATATATGCATATGTGTGGATACAGCTTTCATTTATATTATAAAGCAGTATTCCGTGAGTTGCAAAATTAATAGGCATTCGTATATTTAATGTTATGTTGTTATAGTCAGTACTTAACGGAAATCATTATCAATCTTGTGGACATTTCCTAAACCTTACAAAAGGGGACCTTTGCACGTATGTTTAACGACATTGCAGTCTTTATGTGATTTGCGTCTTATCTGTGTCTGTCAGTCTTAGCTGTCTGTCTGTCAGTCTTAGCTGTGTCTATCAGTCTTAGCTGTCTGTCAGTCTTAGCTGTGTCTGTCAGTCTTAGCTGTGTCTCTCAGCCATATCTGTCTGTCAGTCTTTGCTGTGTCTGTCAGTCTTAGGTGTGTCTCTCAGCCAACTGTGTCTGTCAGTCTGCCTATCTGTCTGCTCACGAAGTGGAAGTTTAAAAGTAAAATAGATAACCTTTTTAACCAGCAATATTTCGAATTCCGGGCATCGAAGACACTGCTCTTTATAATGTTCTGCTGACTGAGGAACGCGCACAACCTCCAGAACGAAAGTTTGAAAGTAAATATTTTAAAGGAGATAAAGAGGGCCTAAGGAAAAGCGTCCCCTTAAAACTGGTTATTGGAGGAACAGTTGGGAAGAAATGTGAACTTCAGCAAAAAGTAAGTTGTAGGAAACTTACGTGGTTGTGAGAAACAGAACTGTAGATTGTCAGGATAGTGACGGGCAAATCTGCGAGAATAAGCATCACCATTACCTCCTTTGCTTTGCTTCCTACTGTACTGAAGGCACTATAGCATATTTTCTCACCTATTAAGTTCATTGTCATGACAGTGATATGTAAATGTCACTGTAATTTCTATGTGAGCCTACTGATAATCAAAAGTGGACCTCTGTTTTCAGTCTGCTTTTTTGTGTGTATGTATGTATGTATGTATGTATGTATGTATGTATGTATGTGCGTGTATATTTTTCTTTGAAACTTATCACTAGGGTCTCTAAAGGAATTCTCGTTTCTCTTTAAGTAGCCCATCTTGGTCTTTCATCTTTATTTTAGTCGTTATCCATATGCTCTATTCATATCCTCCTTTTGCTATTAATTCCTAATCTCCTCTTTGTCAAATGGAACTCGCTTTCTCTGTCATCGTTTCGCTTTGTTGTGAATCTTTGAACTCGCAAACACTCGAGTACTCTCTCTCATACTGTTATAATTAACTACAGACTCTTCAACTAAATGCAGATTAAAAAAGCTCTTTGGATCTTTTTGATCACTGTATCTAAGAGGGAATAATATAAACAAACGCGCCATCTCATTTCCTTACTGCCTCGCTACCATCATGATCGCGAAGATCACATTATCACCGTCATCATTTTCTCAGTCATCTTCAGTGGCCCAAAAAAAAACTGAGAAAGAATCAGAAGAGATGAAGTGAAAGAAATAAAAAAAAAAACTTCCATTTCCCCTTCTGCTCCCCACCAGATCTCCCTATTTTTCCCCTCCAACCTGGCCCTCCCCAAACCCCACTTTGCTATAGCCCTCTTCACATCAACCTCCTCGCTCTTGAGACTACTTCACCGGGACCCACCTCACAAAGGGGCCGAGACCCGGTTTGCCAATTTCATGGCCCTCCCCCGAAACTCGGGACCTGCGTGGAGTGTAAACATGGATGCATTTATCCCCTAAATGTGTGTAGCTGTATTTACATTGTGTAATTACTGTTTTGTTTCAATTAACAGCAAGGAGATGAGGCCCTTCCGATTTTACCGAATGGTGTAGGGGACGGAAGGACACAGTAAGGGAGTAGGGACGGAGAGGACAGTTGGGACAGTTTCGAAAGGCCTTAAAAAGTGTTATCGACCTTCTGCATTAAACCCCATAGGGTCTGGGCACATGGGTACATGTAGGGGTCCGTGGCGGCACTCATCACTCATCTTGAAACCAATTTAGTCATGATGCCCTTCCCAAGAAAGAGAAAAAGATCGATGCCATCTCAGACTTGTGTCACAGGGGCCCTCAGAGTCGACATTTAAATGGAAGGGGTGATTTCGGGAGGGTAGGGTTGTACCTGTGTATGTACTCGACCTTTAGGGGCGGTTAGCAACAAACGGTGAGACAAAGGCCAGGAAAGGGAATACAAGGGAAGATAAACAGAGGAAGGGTGGAACAGGAATGACTGCGAATGGAAGAGGAAGGATTAATTGAATTTTGACAACCAGAGCAAAGAAAGGCCACCGGAAATCACGCACTTCAGTAAACAAAAAGATTATCTCTTTGCAAAGGAGCGTATTTAGATCTATACTGGAATGCCAGGGACCAGGAATGTAATTACTCTTCAAGTCACGTGTTAAATTAGTTATTTTGAAATAAGGATGTTCCCTCCTTTATTACCGGTTGTAATTTGATATAAAAAATAAGAAAAAGGCAGATTTCAGACTGGTAAAGGAACATAAATAAGAAAGTCAAAAGGGAGCTAAACCTTTTAGACATTCAATAGAAGTTGGTAGTAAGCACACCGACCAAAATACAAATTAAATAAAACAGCATCCAAAGAATGAAAAGATAAATAACCCCTATGGTGGGTGACAAGAAAATTTATGACTCGCCAGCCTCAAAACTGGGCAGTGATACGAAAACGGAAATATTAAAAGAGAGAGAGAAAAAAAGCCTAAATTCACAATAGCGTCATTAGGCCTTCAAGTGCGCCAATTAATGTTGAGCGAGATCACTTCCAGAAACACCATAAGGTTCTTTTTTCGGGGGCTGGGAATTAAAGGGGGGGCGGAGGGTGAGTCTTGGAAGGAGCCATAAATTAAAGGGAGGTTGCAATAACAACGTTGTAGATGACAAGTACGATTAATATGGAAAAGCCTTTGCGCGTTATTGCGCTTCTTAATGGGCGGAGAGAAAAAATCACCGAATCCTCGTATTTCAAGAGAAGTTCTTTGACGCCACGCTCGGAAAGGGTTAACAGTTCTTGAAGAATGTCTTCCATTTTTTTTTTTTTTTTCGATTTAATTCTCAAAATTTTTTTATTTAATTCTGAGTTTTTTATTTAATTCTCAAATGTTTTTTATATAATTCAATTTTTTCGATTTAATTCTCAAATTTTTTTCGATTTAATTCTTAAAAATTTTTTTTATTTAATTCTCAATTTTTTTTTTTTAACTCTCAAAGAGTAGAATGAATTGCCTTACTCTGTAAAGTGTTATTAGAAGTTCTGAACGCAAATAAAAGTTTAATAGTTCGTGATTCATATGAGGAGGATTGTAGAACTTAGTACCAGGTACGGTTATACTCTTTTTACATGTGGTAGTAATTGGGGCGCTTCCTTACATTCATTCTGCTTGTTGCTAATGTTAAAATCTTTGTTATTGTTTAGGGAGATATTTTTGCCAAGAATTACTTCAGTTTAACATTACTTCCTTTCAAAAAGTAAACATTTTTTTACTTTCGTATGCTTTCATTCCTGTCTCACAGATTTTCTAAGTTTTTCTGTTTTTGCTGCAAACGGTTTTGAAAATAATTGGGCATATGCAGTATATATATATATATATATATATATATATATATATATATATATATATATATATATATATACATACAGTATATATATATGTGTGTGTATGTATGTATGTATATATGTATGTTATATATATATTTATATATATATATATATATATATATATATATATATATATATATTATATATATATATATATATATATATATGTCTGTGTGTTTTTAGAGGGTGTAGTTTCCAAGAGCGTAAGCCTCCTGCTGTCAGCAAATCCATCTTGGTTGAATTGTAATCCCGGTTTTTTGTTTTTTTTTATTACCGTGGCTGCGACACACTTTTCTCGACTAACCACCAAATACCTAATTCAGTACCCAGCCGGAAGGCATTTTCCCGAGATGTAACCGAATATTGCACCATCCCGGGACCTTTCCCTGAAAAAAGCGGGACGCCATATCTTAAAAACCAAACACAGAATTTTCTTGAAAATAATCTCATTACGTTTCCCACATCCAAGTTACTATGAAGTTAGCCAATATAACTAACCTAACCTAACCCAACCTTACCTAACCTAACCTAACCTAACCTAACCTAGGGGTATGGCAAGAAAACCGGAGCTGGTGCAATACTAGTATACATCTCGGGGATATGGCAGCCGGGAGCAATGATTTTTCCGGGAACTTGCCGGTCGTTTCCTTTCCATTGGAAACCATCTCGTGCCGTTCGTTGGTTAAGCTAGGTGGTAACCTCACAGCAACGATACAATTATAATATGTATATATACTGTATATATGTGTGTGTGCACATGTATGTATATATAATATGTATGTATATATATATATATATATATATATATATATATATATATATATATATATATATATATATATATATATATAATGTCAATGTTTAATACACAAGAACATAAATGTAACGTAATATTATATGTATATATATTCATTTCTTTCAGTACTCTCTCTCTCTCTGGCCGTGACGAGTAACCTCGTTTGATAAATTACCTGAAAATTGCGACGGTTTCGTCATAAAGAGAATTAGTATAATGTAGTGAATGTTTTTACATAGCAAATTTATGTCGCTGTTAAATAATGTGATTATCATTAACAATTGTTTTATCACTTTAAGCATTTGCATCTGAAAGGGTTTTAGAATTCCATTGCCGCTATAGTGGCGTATTTAATTTCGAAAGAAAACTTAAAAAAAAAAACTGACGTTAGCCCGGTTTTCCGAGTTCAAGATTATGTATATACTGTTCCTGATATTTCATTAGTCTTTGAAACACTATAGCCATCCGGCCATTACATGTGAGTGTAGGAGAGGCGTCATGGGGCAACCGCCATGAAATGACAGGCTAATATATTTGTGTCAAAGATCTTGAGAGGAGTCATTTGAGTTGTTTTTTGTCATGTCTTTAAGTGTTTCTGCTAATGAACGGTAATCGTTCGGGGTACTTACTGTAAATAATATTTGTATTTAATTAAAGGAGCATAGCTTGTCTCTACAAAAGGTCATAAGACAATGTTGGGTTAAGAGGAACATTTAGTCTGCTAATAAACTAGATATTGCCTTTACGTAATATTACTAGATATTCATTCTTTTTGTAGCTGTATGCATTACTTGTCCAATCCAATGAAAGAAACCTTTACCTGTAAGTAATGTAAAAAAAAATGCAAAAACACCTTCTTTGTCTGAATCAAGTTAAGTTTATAGCAACAGAAATTATAATATTTTTTCCAAGGTCCATTGATTCAAAATTACTATTAGGTTTGAAGTAAGGGATCCTTGTTTTTGTGCATTGCATCATCCCAGACCTCACATCAGCTGCCTCTCGCCAGGTTGGGGCCATGTACGAGTTGGTTCACAGAATACGGTTCTTCATCGTATGCCTTCTGTTTATGTATTATTTGATAAATCAGTTTATCGTTCATCTTCCGTGCGGCTTTCATATAAATTTCATCAAAGAATACTTCAGTATTATTTATACCTTGTGTGTCTGTTTCATTCTTCAGAGGTTCTTTCAAACGTATCGAAACCTTATGAATGGCGGACGATCGACGAAACGCGCAATGTGAACAACCTCTTTCATTTCCACGTGATAATAATTTGTGCGCGAAAGACATTCGAACATAAATCATATAGCGGGATCCGACCCCAACACATTTTCTCAGCATTCTCTTCACAGTAATGTGCTTCATTATATATTAGATGATCTTTCAGTTTTTCTGCCTGTCTCGGTGTTTATTCTCTCAGTTATTTTTCCACTTGTCTGTTTTTATCAGCTTTGTTAGTGTTAAATGTTAATGATTATTTTTAGGCTATTTTCTTTCCTGTATTCTTATGTGGCATTTCTCGTGTAAAAACGTGCGCAGGCTATAAATGAGCTTTTCAGTCGAGAAACATGCCAAGCGCCATTTTTGAAATATAATAAATTAAATTAAAAAATACTTTGACCCAGGATGGCGCTTGGCATGTTTCTCGACTGATAGCCTCAAATAACAACAATAGGGAAAGGCAACGATACTAGCCGAAATTAACGATGATAATGAAAACACTGAAAACTCTCGATAGGTGTAGGAAATTGTACAGCATATTTTACTCTGCTTAGCTTTCCGTCATGTTTATCATTTTGCATTTTTTGGCTCCGGGTCAGCAACGCACGAAAACCACATCGGGTTAATGAGTATATTATTTGATCAGCATTTTTTTTTTTTTTTTTTTTTTTTTGACGTAGGCTACACTTCAAGAGGAGTCTACCAAAAATACAGACAGAGAAACATACATTACAGTGTGAATTATTATTTTTTTCTGTTTTATAAATGAGTATGAATGGCTTATTTTTGAATGAATTTGAAATACTTGCTTCGTATTTTTTTAAGATACTCTATTTTGCTAATATAATGATGGCAAACATTTTTTTTGTAAAACTTAGTGGAGTTTAACGATTACATAATATATTTCTTAATATAATTTTACAGTAAATGCTGAAATAATTCTTTCAACAAAAATTAAGATAAGTATAAGCATAGGAAAATCATTATTATTCAAAAAGTATGCAACAAACCTTTGAAAGTTATCATTAGCAATAAAGATATGAAAATGCTTTTCCGAAATATAATTACATACTGTATTAGCAGTAAACTGATGAAAATCATTATCCTCCGAAAAATGCCAGCCACATGAAGTAAAGCAAATGTTTACCAGATATTACTTAGCCCACGTTGCAGAAGCCGTATTGAAGGTTAAAATTTATGAAACTCGCCTCTTAAGGTTTAAATATTAAAAATGCAAATACATTTCCCCACTTCCGCCTGAGAGTAAATGAGTGCACGTGAAAGCGAGAGAAAGAGAGAGAGAAAAAGTGAGCGTAAGGAAAAAAAGAGACTTGTTTGAAAAGGTGTCCAGGAAGCTGCCTTAAAAGGGGGGCCTTGGGGCCCTTTTGTGGCTCCCGACTGGAAGAAAGGCGCCTCACCAAAAGGTCCTCCTGAAAGAGTCCCACGATATGGTTACCTGGTGCAGACGTCGAGGGCCCAAAAAGAGAAAGAAAATGAAGAGGGAGGACAAAAAAGAAAACCTCTTTATTAATGCCATATTGTTGTGCTCGGCTTTCTTTATGGGGCTCAGCGTTGGTTTCTAAAGCCAAATGCCCCGAAATAGGGTCACGAAAATGTAACCACCGGCTTTTGTTTTAGGCCCAAGGCATAATAACCATAAGGGTTTTTCCTTCCGGCTCACTTGCCATTGTTTCCTGACAAACATTTTGACCCCCAGAATCCAGGGAATAGTTATACATTCGAGTTCCAAATAAATGTAGAGTCATATTTGTTTTAGGGCTATTAATCAAGTAAGATGTGAGTTGAAAGTTTTGTATAAACACACAAACACACGCATATATATATATATATATATATATATATATATATATATATATATATATATATATATATATATATATATATATATATATATATATATATATATAATATAATGACGAGTGTGAAGGCGGAATATTACCTTTATCGCTTTAAGTAACCATTTTAGTGTTCACACAACATCGAATGACTTTCTTATTTATGAAGGGCTTCTTTTTATCCAGCGGGTAATGCTTTTCGTTTTTCAATTAATCTCTTTGGAAGATTTTTCATCTAAAAGTACTCTTATCTTTCCTTTTTGAAAACTCTTGCCCTCTTATGGAACATTCAATAACTCTTGGCTCGTCCATAAGAGCGTAGGCTCATTATGTAAATAATAATAATAATAATAATAATAATAATAATAATAATAATAATTATAATTTGGTAGCTTAACTCCCATTGCCTCTTATATGTGCGTATATAGTAATGTTAAGGCCATAATAACAAGGGTAGCAATTGTGAACACATTCATGATGATAATTTGGGTTTTGCTAAAGAAAGCATCCTTCCTTGGAACCTTATGGTTCATGAAGGAAATCAATTGCAACAACGCTTTTAGGTGTATACATTTAAATAGCCATCTCTCGCCACACGTTGCGGAGTCAGAGAAGTGAATCCACTCGATATATGTACCTCGAGGAAAATGAAGCCATATTGAAAAGAGAATAAAGAAGTGGCATTCCTTATTCTGAGGCAATTTTAAATTGCGTCTCTGAGTTGGTTTCCTTTGCAGCCGAGATGCCGATGTAATTTAACTTGCAATAGCTTCCTGCAATTTTTGTGGAACACAATGGAGTTCTTAAGCTAGTGTAATTGAAATACATTTCCATCGAAATAGAGGAACTTCTCGGACTTCCGCCATATTGAAAGAGGGCAGAGGGGGAAAGTGAGGAGCCATTTCAGGTGGAAGAAATGTTATATACACTCTGCTTCGACTCTCTTCCGTGAAGGAGTTCAACCAAAGATTGCAATTAGTCTCAAATCCTTTCACCTTCTTCAGGTCACTCTATGGATTTGTTGCGAATTTCAGTTCTGTAAGGATTTATAGGTAACAAAAAACATTGGCACACGTGTTATCCTTGATTGCCCGATGAAACTATTTACTTGACAAACAAGCACTGCTTTCTACCACTCAATTTGTAGTGGTTCTCGTTAGTGCTCATCAAATGCTGAGATATGTTTGCTTGACATTCTCTGTACAAATAATGGATGTGCCCTTTTTATTCTTAAAGTTTAAAGGGCTTTTATAGATACAATATATATATATATATATATATATATATATATATATATATATATATATATATATATATATATATATGTGTGTGTGTGTGTGTGTGTGTGTGTGTCTATGGTTTGGGAATTTTTAAAAAGTAATACTAGTTTATAGATTTTTGTTTTAGATACAGAAGTATTTTACAAAAACTGAAGACCTTGTACTCAATCAATCGCGTTATTTTTCTGTGTCATCATCTCTAATGAGTCCATTGTAGTTCAATGTGTTCATCAATAATTTTTGTTGATTTTTATCAGCACTCATAAAATATTCCATTTTTTCACATTTTCAAATATTGTTTTGTCGGAACATCACAAAAGGAACCCTTCTTCAGCAAGACCCCCGAATCGATTGGGGCTGACGTTGAAAGTCTGCGCGAAATGCTCTCTATATTTCAGTATCCTGCCTCGTTTAATAGCAGTGCTAATAGCCCCCTGCCAAATCTCGCCTATTCTGTTTGTTTATCCTTAAAGGAATAATCCCCTCGGAGGGTCGTATTACGTATTGGGAGTAGAACATATTTTATATTGTATATGATTGGGATAAATCAAAAGCCCCTCGTGTTTGAGGGGCTAGTTACAAAGGCTTTGTGTAAATATTGATCTATATATCTGTCTGTTCATTTATTTGTATTATATATATAAATTTTTGTGTGTGAGGTACATACAGTATGTGTGTGTGTATATATATATATATATATATATATATATATATATATATATATATATATATATATATATATATATATATATATATATATATATACTAATATATATATATGTGTATATATATATACATTATATATACAAATGTGTGTGTGTAATGTGAGTACATATAAAAGAGAGGTAGAGAGAGCGCCTCAAAATGGCATGTTTTTAGAGTTCAGTGTTTTTCTGTTTCCATGACTTGAACATTGCACACTGCTCACAACTATCATTTTCAAAAGCTCCTTTGCTCATTTTTCTTACTTTAATATTTTCGTCCTGAAATCAGAATTACCCTCCACTAAGAAGAGTAGGTTTGGTTATATACTTCCTGATGTACAGAAGTTAGTTAAGAGTTGCATAGTATATTGAGCCACGGGACTTCAATTACCAATTTAGAGTAAGAGAATGATGGAAAATCCTCGTAATTATTCCTGCAGAATTCGGCTAAAAGGGTATACCACGAGAACAAGGTAATTTTATGGCTGAAACCCGGCGCAGATTTAACGCGTGTCCGTTTATGTAAATAATGTACATTTTCTCATTACTTTGCATGTGAAAATGTGAACCACATCATTTTATCAGAATGTCTAAAATGTCAAAACAGTGAGAGACAGAATTTCTTAGAGGAAATGTTGCATGAGATTCTGAAAGACCTCTGCTTTTGATATTTACTGTGAAATATCTTGATACATTATTTGAGACCTAATAATTATATTTATATTATATATATATATATATATATATATATATATATATATATATATATATATATATATATATATAGTATATTATATATATACTATATATATATATATGCTATGTGTGTGTGTATGTATGTATAACATATATATATATATATATATATATATATATATATATATATATATATATATATATATATATATATATATATATATATATATATATATATGTATGTATATATGTACATATGTAGATACAGATAGACAGATATATTCTGTATGTATAGATATATTTGCGTACATACATACATATGTATAATTGATTGGTTTTTATTGATATTTAATCACAAAGCATTTTTAATACAGTTTAAGGGACAATTACACATTCATACAGATATTATCGGATGTTAGCAGACTTTTTAGTGCCGGTGTGATTTTCTGATATTTTCAATTCTTGTTTTTTTTTGGCCTTATTTTTATAGGAATGTTATATGCGTATATTATTTCTTGGACAATCTGAAATGGAAGCCTTTTATGAAAACAAATTTTTGCAAGTTTCAAAAAAATTATGACAAATTCGTATAGTGCCGGTATTTGTATAACAATTCTCTCTCTCTCTCTCTCTCTCTCTCTCTCTCTCTCTCTCTCTCTCTCTCTCTTTTGTTGCTCTTCTTTTTCAAATCTCTTCCTGCTCACACGCGCCCATCGCCGCCATCTGGAATAGGTTTCTGTGATTCATCATCGCTTGGTGACAGGTATTGGCAAAGTTTTGATTACCAAACAGTTGTGTGTATGAATTGATGGCCAAGGCATACGTCCCTGCCTGGTCTCCGACGGTTGAAAGTGGCTGGGGCTTTCTTTGCCCTTTTTTTTTAACACTCTCTTATCTGAAGATTGATTTGTTTCTTTGTTTGGTGTTGTTTTGCTTTGTTTTGTAATCGTGCAGTAACACATGGACCTGTAATAATTCTCTCTCTCTCTCTCTCTCTCTCTCTCTCTCTCTCTCTCTCTCTCTCTCTAACACAAACACACGCACACAGACACGAAGAGGATTTAGTGATGTGTTTACCGATGTTAATGTGTTGCTTCTGGTAATCTCTCTCTCTCTCTCTCTCTCTCTCTCTCTCTCTCTCTCTCTCTCTCTCTCTCTCTTCTTATATTTTGGGAAATTTGTTCAGTTTCAAACATAGAAAAAATTTCGTGTTAATTAAGATTTTCTCATTGCCATTCATTTAGTAACTCCAAAGATCACAGACACTACCTCAATGGCAAATCCTAGCAGACAGATGGCAAGGTTCTGGGCCTCCATTGAAATTGTTGAGGAAACATTTCAGGACAGAACTTGTATCCTAAAGTTTTGGAAATATTCAGAATAAATTATGTGGGGGGATGTATATATATATATATATATATATATATATATATATATATATATATATATATATATATATATATCCATATACAGTATATATGTGTGTATGTGTGTACAGTATGTATGTATGTAGATAGATAGACAGACTTACTGTGTGTGCGCGAATTTACGTAATTGTTCAGCAAACGCCTTCTACCCGAAGAGGAAACGGCCCGTCCCCGTGAAATCAGTTGGCTGTTATATGACTTGGGCGTTGTCGCAAGGGCGTCAGTATCCTGACGAGAGCACCATGTCCTTACAGGAGTCGCGGTGGATATTTTCTTCAGACATAATGTGGTAGTTGGTAGTCTTGAATGACTTTGTTTCATAGGTTAGGAAATTGTTATTTCTATCCTTTGTTTTATATATCCACTTAAATTTCGGTACTAAACAAACGTACCAGTTAGTTACTTTGAATTAGTGGTGCCGCTCCACTACCAAATGTGTTTACATTTAAGTGACGTATTGCAATAGAGCAGCAGTTGAGAGAAAGGAATCCTTTGGGTAATCACTCATGTTTATGCTTGAGCTGATGTCAGAGGCTTTTACATAAATAGCGGTCGTGGTCCGTTGCCATTTGGAAAGGGATTCTGTTTTTAAGAGTTTACTCATAGTTACAGCCGAGTAGATGATTGTGTCTAATTGTGTGGGGATTCCAATCATTTCCATTTTTTCAAACACCACGTAATGCTGGAAGCATCTAGTAATGAGTATGTATATGATAAAAAAAAACATTATATAGCCAAATATTTTCAAGTCTGTTGTTAAGCATTTTTACTGGATGAAATACATTTTTAAAGCATATATGAGCTTCTCATCCACATGAAAAAGTTTGAAGGAAAAAATAAATAAACTTTATCCTGCCTCATTGTATGTCAGCGATCATGCCTTAACTAGCTCGCTCACTATTGATTTCCGCTTCCATTCTTCCTTCTGTCCATTCGTAGAGTCATAATTTCTTTGTCCGCCATAACAATTTCTCCACCCCGTCGCTCCGCGTTAAAAAAAAAATAATCATAACAGACGTATTTCAGTTGCTGGATCTTTTTTCTTTTAAGTCAAGGCATCAGCTTGAATTGAACTACTCGATGTTCTCGAGTAATTCAATTTATCAAACTACCTCTGCTCACGTGATAAATTACATGAGAACGATGATAATGGTTTAATTCAGTTATCTCACACATTTTTGTGTATCGTTCTGTGCTTTCTATATCTTTCTTACCTTTTCACCTAAGCCCTCTGTTTCTTCAAATACCTGTCTGCAAATTCCAGTATGATAATTTACTCGCAATACACAATTAAATTTTTTCTTATTTGTCATTTTATCCTAGAATTGGCTCAAAATATCAAATCTCCATACAATTGTCGTTTGTAAGTATATTTTTCATTACCTTTTCATATTTCCCGCGCCAAAAATCCTTCATCCAATTATGAAGCTCTTTTTCTACTTCTATATTTATAATTTTTGTTAGTTTTCCATTTAATTTTATTACGTCGTCAATAGCCTAGATGTTGTGACGCCAGTTTTAGTAGAAAAAAATCAACCAATCAGTTCATCCATTTATCCACATTCACTTTTTAATCTCTTTGTTTCTCGCGCTCTTGTATTCTGACATCGTAAATAGGTAATTATTGGCATTCAGCCTAATCCACGTACGTATCAGGATACTTCATAATGATGCTGCTTATGAAAATGGATGATAACGAGAGCGGTACCAGCGAAATATAACGTTATCTTTTTATCAAACATTTTGCCCAAAAAGGCGAATTTGCGTCCTCCATCCGAGCACCAGATGAACCCACCCACCGTGTCTTGGGATATTTGGTTTATCGAATGGTCTTAAAATCGGTGGACGAAAATTCTGGAAAAAATCACCTCTAACAACCTGGACATGACATTGAGGGTACACTGGCATATACCACGTTTCGCCGGGAGATTGGAAAGTCGCCCTTCACCCGGACGACTTTCGGTCGAAAATGGCTTGCAGGGGCTAAAGTAAAATGTATACTCTGGTGTATGGCATGAACATGCAATAAAGGGAGATACAACCCACGTCATTTAATCGATCAGTGTTGTTGTCGATGTTGGTGTTGGTGTTGGAGATGGTGGTGATGGTGTTGCGGCAGTTTGCAAGCGAAAGAAAGAGAGTGAAAAATATTGTCCTGGATTCTCCAATGAAAGGCAATATATCTAGATGTCAAAAATGGCCAAACAATCAGATGTTCTTTATCAAGAGTATGGTGTATAAATTGGTGGGAATGAAATTGGAATTTTGTTTTCCTTTTTGCTGCATTACATTTTAAGTTTCTATTTTAGGCTTTTATTATACCCCCATTTACTTCTGAAAGTTTAACAAAAGGATTATTCTTGATGGCATGGGACTAATCAAGTAACTTGATATTTTTTGTGAACTTGAATCGGATATTAATATTTCCTTCTGCTGTGTGTATATATGTATGTATGCGTATATACATGACATAAACGCCCTTCACGTAAACCTTGAATATCTCAGTGATTGTACGTTTTACCGACTACTAGACATACAGTATATGTATATATATATATATGTATATATATATATATATATATATATATATATATATATATATATATGTATGTATATATGTGTATATATAATATATATAGATATATATATTTATATATATACATATATGTATATATGATTTGGACATTTAACCAGAACTCTCGGGGTGTAATGCTTAAACTTATCTGCGTATTTTTAAAACTCTGTTTTAGTTGTAGGCAATATTCTTTCATTCTATTTGCAGAATATATTTAATTAGTTCACGCTAAAAAATTACAAGTCTGAGGCCTCGTTTTCGGGCCGATATGAAAAAGGAGCCAGACTGAAAGCCTGAAGACATTTGGAAGTGAAAGAGATCTTTAAAGGCTGTGGAAGTCTCAGGCGAGAGACTGATGGGGTGTGATGCCTTCTCTCTGGTTTAAGTATCTTTTCAGCTATGAGAGACGAGTCCTTTCATGGGGGTGAAAAGCTTTTCTTTCTAATACAGGGGGCGTCAATGAAGACTTTTAGCCCGTAATTATCAGCCTGTTATACAAAAAACTAAGGGACATGTGATTTCCATTAAGGACAAAAGAAGAGAATCGAAATTATTCCCTGGAAAAGGGAAGTATTTCATCTGGGCCGAATGACCCAGAACTTTGGAATAAGTTAGGAGAAAAAAATTCAGTAGGGGATAAAGCTTTATGGTGACCATCGCGATGAAGTAAAGTTTTAAGTACTTCTAGGAGTTACTTTTCATTTTTCTTTCTTTTGTATCTTTATAATTCAGTCATACAGCAAATAATGTGTTTCTTGGTTTGATTTTTTTTTTTTTTTAGCTTGTCAAGGGTTATATTGCTCTACTATTTCAATCCTTTGTATCAGTCCTGGTTTTTAGTTTTCTGTGAAAGAAAACTATTGAGATGGCTTTGTCTGTCCGTCCGCACTTTATTGTCCGCATTTTTTCTGTCCGCCCTCAGATCTTAAAAATTACTGAGGCTAGAGGGTTGCAAATCGGTATGTTGAACGTCCACCCTCCAATCATCAAACATAACAAATTGCAGCCCTCTAGCCTCAGTAGTTTTTATTTTATTTAAGGTTACAATTAGCCATGATCGTGCGTCTGGCAACGCTATATGATAGGCCACCACCGGGCCGTGGCTTAAAGCTTTATAGGCCGCTGCTCATACAGCATTATACGCTGTACATAAAACTCGATTGCGCCGAAGAAACTTCGGCGCATTTTGTACTTGTTTCGTATTTCCGTTGCCATTCCGAACTGTAGTGAAATCTCGCTGTCATAGGCTTCAACGTTTTAGAGTTACAGCTTTTGAAACCCCAAAGATGCTGCTACGCCTTATTTTCTTGATAGTGTCAGTTTGTTATTGTATCAGTTTGAATCTGTATCCTTTTCCAAATTACACACACAAACACTCATACATACACACCAAACACACACATACACACACACACACACACACACACAACAGGGAAGACTTCCATGAATGGTTAGGCTTTGTGTATGGAACTGAGTTATAAGAAGCCTTATTATTTATTTGCTAGTTACAATTGACATTCATATCACTCATATAGGTGATTTGTAATTTTTTATTTTCATATGTGTGCGATGATACGCGGAGAAAAAAAATTCTATAAAAAAATAGTAGCTCATTTCCTGTATAGGTTTCACGGGGAAATGATAATGGATTAGTTATATCTATTTTTTTGCAAATAGGGCTAAGACCCTCTTCAATTTAGTTCTATATTTTTTTCTGCAAATAGGGCTAAGACCCTCTTTAATTCAGTTCTATATTTTTTTCTGTAAATCGGGCTAAGGCCCTCTTTAATTCAATACAACCCATTGTTTTTCTCTCCGTAGCTGAGACTGGAAAGAGGGAAGAGCGATGGTGTGCCTCTGAATAGCCTGTGGATTTTATCAAATCACCTTTGTTTACGAATAACAATCGTTTATCTGTCTATTTAAGAGGGACATTCTAACACACCTTTCCACTCACATCCTAGAATTCGCGAGCAGCGAGAAGGAGAGAAGGAGAAAATGAACTTTGGACGGTCAGGACCATTTTTTCCTTCTTTTTCTTAAGGACCTGAGTAAGATTCTGTGTTCTTGGGGGACAGAGGAAGGATTAGAAAATGGTTTTAAAATTTCTAAAGGACGGAAAGAGACTTTGGAATCAAATCGCCTTTTCTTCAGTCGCGCGCTTCTTTAGCTCCCGTTAACGGTGGATCAATTTCGTTCTGATGCTGCTTTGAATTACCTTTTATTCCGCCTTTATATAAGTGTTGATTCTCTTCTTATTCATCGTAGAAAGTTATGTTTTTGTCGGTTTGTTCTGAATGTTAGTTCAGGTTTGATCCCGATTCTCACAACAGCATCGAAACCATTGAATTAAGTTAATGATGCTTGGGTCATCTAGGGCCAGAATTTCCCTTGGACAGATGGCTAAGGATATGAATTATCACATGGCAGGGTACTAGCAACAATTATTGAATCGGATTGTATTCTTTACTTTGTGTCAACAGCTGTCACACATTTCATTAATACAGATTGAGCAATTAAGACATGTCGATAATCTAGCTTGTTAGATTGTAGTTAATGGAGAGAGAGAGAGAGAGAGAGAGAGAGGAGAGAGAGAGAGAATAAGAGAGAGAGAGAATTTGTAAGAGAGGACTGAGAGACGTAAAAATGAAATGTAGGGAACGTTGTTCAGAAACGTTTATCAATTTCTGTCATGTTTCCAAGCTGTAAAAACAGTGCTAATTCTCGAAACTTGACTTCAGTCCTTTCAGCAGTTATTACTTCTATTTTAATAAATAAATAAATTGTATATGCATATATATATATTATACATATATAAATGTATGTATATATGTATATGTATAATATATATTACAGTATATAGGCTATATACATATATATATATATAATTATATTTTTATATATGTATATACGCACACACTCCACAGACACATATACACACACAAACACAGATATATATATATATATATATATATATATATATATATATATATATATATATATATATATATATATATATATATATATATATATATATATATATTATAAGCACTGAGGAAATTGGAGATTTAAAAAAGTTATGAGTTTGACTACTAGTACCGAGCTGGAAGCTGATTGATAATCCTCTTACTTTTTTGTGTTACCAGTAGAATCATTCCAGAATAGTAGTATTTGGCTTGTACGTTATTACAGTGTGAATGGAAATTTGCCTGTGATGCATTAGAGTCCGAGGTTGGACAGAAGACCTACTGTAAATGTTTGCACAGAGTTTGTTGTTAAGCAACTACTGCCAACTTTGCAAATAAACAATAATGAATAGTTGCAAATTCGTATGAATGTTTAGTCCCAGCGTTCACAAGTTTTAATAACTACGCAAAGCGATAGATACGAGACTGTGATCATATCTGCTCAGATGGAAAACGGTTATTCAAGCGCGCATTGTAAGATAATTAGAATTGTGCGTAATTTAGAAAGTTCTCAATATTTTCTTCATATGATTATTCTGTCCCAAAGACGAAGTTTTGTATTGAAATGAATCCCTATTCTAAGATAACTGATTTTGGTAATAATGAAGGAACTTTTAGTCAGTTTCCCCGATTCTTCTCGAACGTTCTCAATTTATTTACTGACCGATTAAGCACCCATTGGCGCTTTCAAGTACGACGTCTCGGCTGAATCGCCGGAATGTTGTAAATATTTCCCCGATTCCTTCCGATCCATTTGATTTTGATGTGGGAGGGGGGGGGATGGTTTAGGGGGTTGGGGCCATGGCTTATTCCTCCCAGCGAGCTCATTACAGACATTCTCCTTATCCGGGGTGCAATCCATTCCGCTCATTCCAGAGTAATCCATCCCACTTATTCCTCCGCCTGATATTCTCATAACAACATGCCACTGTTCATTTGCTCCATTAGCATCTCCCTCATTTCGCCCTGGATATTGTAATCAAATCTCGTTCTGTCGCTCCTTCGAACTTCTGGTAAGGGTCTGCCTTTATTGGCTTCTTTTGCCTCGGTGACGTCAGGTCTTGCGAGCGCCAGGAAATGTGTTCCTCAGCGCTTCCCTCTTCACTTTCTCTCTCTCTCGCTCTCTCTCGTCCAAGATTTCTTCTCTTTATCAGTCCCCATTTTCTCTTTCTCCGATTCTTTTGTTTTATTTGCCCTTCTTTGTCCTATTGTTTTGTTTCTCTTTTGAGTTCCCCGGTCTGCGCGAGGGCTAGACTTCGCGCAGTAATTGTTGAGGGGTGGGTGTTTGGATTGTTGCCTAAAAGGAATTGTTAGTCAAATCAAATACTTGTAGAGTCTGTACGCAAAAATTTAAAGGATGGATCAGTAGTGATATATTATTTTTCCTTAATTTCTCTGTTTCATTTTCTCTATCTCTTAACAAAACTTCATTGACTTTTGAGTAACTTCGAATTTGGAAGTTATTCTGGAGTTTCTTATCGGTAAAATTCATACCATTATTACATTTCACAGCTGAGCATCTTGTACACTTGGGAAATATCAAAGACCAATATTTAATCATTCAATTATTGGGACTTTCTAGATCCTTTTCATGTGCATTTCACTCTCCAATTTGAAAGGTTTCGGACAATATTTCCAGAAAGGAGCCACCAATTCCATTTTCTTTGTGACTGCACACCCCTTGGCCGGACCGCATAAATTTGTCATCTCTCCTCAAAAAATGTCTTAACACCCTTATTCTCATCGCCAAAGTTTTAATTCCCTAAACTGATATTTTTTTCCTTCAAACTTCTGACACTCGGAAAAGATCGTCAGAGGTCAGATGGAGGAGGAGGAGGAGGAGAAGGAGGAGGAGGAGGAAGACATTTCATGAAACGAAAGGTTTTTGTGTTGGGGAAATTTTCGATCGTCGTCATTAGAGTATCAGCTTTGAACCCTAGGTTCATAATGCTTTCAAAAGTATATTTCTTAACACATCTGTAATATGGTAGTTGTTCAAGTTGTCTTCGTAATACGTCAGCTTTTTTGTGTTAGGTGATTGTCAGCTGCCTAATATTAATGTCAAATTTATTTTCGAGGCTCTTCTTTTGATTTCGTATAGTCGACAGATTATTCTGTTTCGAAGCAAAAGGCCTAATTTGTATTAAAATATTTCTAATTTCTTTCGTTATCCATTCCTTGGGTTGGACAAAGTTCAGCGATTATGAAAATCAGTCGTTCAAAAAAATATATGATCATGATGAAGATCATGATGAAGCCCTTCATGAATTGGTAAATTTAAGCTCCATATGCACAGTGCTCGTAAAGGCATTTTTAATATGGATAAGAAGAGAATTCCGGAATGTCGCGTTCCATCAAATTGTCCTGTTCAAAGTGACTTGTCCGTTCCTTTTCCTTTTCTTTCGCCTCAACGTTCGACATTCGTTTCCCATCCAATTTCGACTTTTCCATCTAAAAAACCGGATCTCCAAAGAGTAGAAACTTGATATTTTACAACGCCGTCACGCCATTCTCTTTCGGCAAGACAAAAGGACTGCCTAAGGGTTCCCTTTCCGAATCTTTTATTTATACGTATGCATATTTTTCCCCAAGGTTAGAACTGGTACAATTCAATTATTGAAAACCCCTTTCTGTAGTTCTGAGGTCTCCTGGAAATAGTATTTTACCAGACTTGTTTACATTGTCCAGGGAAGATTTATAAAAACAAAAATCTTGTATATGGATAAACACGTCAAGTGGATAGGTGTTTGCTGAAGCAAACAGTAATCTATATACTCTTATTTCGTTTTCCAAATTGTTTATTTGTATATTTTATTTCTTTTTGTCGTATAAACCCTGGCAGTCTGACTTAGCTGCTTTTCTAACTATTTCCTAGTTTCCTAGCAGAAAATCATGAATTACATGCTGCCAGATTAGTTTTCTTGTAACAATTGCTAGTTTCACTTTAGTATAACGACGGTCGTGAAGCATGGAAAACACATTTAATTTCAGTAAGAAACGTTTCATGTGATGATAACTCTTGCTTTATTTCACTGAACCCATGTTCCAGTGCATGCCACCACTTGCCATGAAAATACTACAGATAGGACTACTTTTTTTACTATTTTCTTTCTTTCTGTCATTGCCAGAATTCCTTCTATATATATATATATATATATATATATATATATATATATATATATATATATATATATATATATATATATACATCTAAATCTGTCATGTCTAGTGTAACGGCAGATGCAGGAGATTCAGATTGATATGGGACATGTACTCTCCGCAATTGTCAGGAGTTTCCCGTGTTAATGGAGGCTGCCACCCTTCGCTGTCGCTTAGTATCTGCTCTTATCAGTGTCAGAGAAGAGCCATATGATAAACTGGGCCGTCGTTATTTCCGGAAATTAACTTTAATAAAAGATCAAGTAAGCTTTTAATTTCCTCTTATCTTATAAACTCTTGTTTCTGAAAATTAAAGGGCAGAAAAAGCTGAGTAATTTTCCATGAGAACTGATCCTTATTACGCAAGTCTTATAGCCTGCAAGTTACTGTGAAACTACATTTTGGAAAATTTGGGGTCTTTTTCATATTCAGTTGGCTTTCGGGACTTACTTAAAGTCATCGCCACCCGCGCTAGATGTTTTGCAAAGCAGTCTTTATGACAGTTGAATGAATGTCCGAGTCTTGTGCCGTGCCCTCAGAATGTATAGATGTACATAGCACTTATCTTTGATTTTCTGTATTAGGAAATTGAAGGCATGTGTGACGACCAGACAGGAAAGTTATGTACAATTCTGGAGAGGAAAGAAATTATCTTCCGTGGTTAAGTCTCCGACATGGTCGATTCTGATACCAGATAATTCCCCTTACTACTAACGCCCTCACCCCCAGAAGGGAGAAAACCTCCTTAGCCTTGACAGTCGCCATGGTTTTTTTTTTTTTTTTTCTGCGAGATTCGCACTAGCAATCTCGGCCTTTCCACCGACTAGCTACGATAGATAAGATTATTGGGCTTGTTAGAGAGAGTATTACCCATATATAAAGAAGATCACTGAAGTTTTGTGTACTAACTTTTATTCAGTCTAGTCTTGGTAGAAATCTCAGACATCCTTCCCTTTGATAAGGAGACAGCGTTCAGTTTATTCTGTTGCTTGGGTTGAACACTTACAGGGAAAATAACTAAGGACAGTTTTTTCACATCTTACTGTGATGTGGATACCTCTGCCATTTTCAATTTCGTGTTTTCACTTTAAGAATGAAATGGTTTGTATCATCAACTTACATTGCAAAGCATAATGCATTCCCCTGTGCCTTCTTGAAACTTGCGACGCGATGGTGATAGACACGGCCATTTCATGGCGATCTAGAGAGATTTTCGTTCCCTTGGTGGAAATCGTATTTCCTCCCGACATTACTTCTTTCACGAGATGGAAGCGGCAGGAATGCATACGCACCCTGCTCTGGTCCATGTGGGTATGAGTTGTATTATTATCGAATCTCCTCCATCACTGAAGGTAAATGTGTTTACCAAGCTGCCAAAAATATTGCTTGGAGGTAGGGCAAAGGGATGAGAGAGAGAGAGAGAGAGAGAGAGAGAGAGAGAGAGAGAGAGAGAGAGAGAGAGAGAAAAAGTAGCGATGTAGTGAAGACATAAAACACCGTGGTAGGGTCCCTCCGAGGAGAGTAGGATGAGACTTAATGGTTATTGGCACTTGTTATTACGGTCGGGTGAGAGTGGAGGTGAGAAATTGCGATGAGAGGAGGAGGAGGAGGAGGAGGAGGAGCAGGAGAAGAAGGAGAAGGCGATAGAAGTGTTGGGATTAAGAAAGAGGAGAAGATGGCGGGATATGAAGTGAGGATCAGAGTTAGGATTGGTTAGGGAAGATTGATAGCTTATATATAAAGTCCCGGGGAAAGAATTTCCTGCTTCTGCGTCGTTTAATGTTTTGTCAGTGTTAAGTTTCTTCCAGATTGTTTTATTTATTATTACATTTTTACGCCTCTGTGTTCTTTTTCGTTACCTCCTTTATTCATAATCTGCCCAGTATTTTGCTATCGAGCCGATGCATTTATGCTAAACCGCCCTACATAATTTCATTTACCTATATGTAAGCTTATTCGGTTGTTTGGAAAAACAGTTCAGGATTTTGTTTTAAACAATTCGAATTGCAGGCGAAGGAAGTTCTTCCATGTTCTCTTCCCATGAAGTACAAAATCACAAAGTAAAACTTGAAACCTCTTGAGATATAAATTATTTAAATTAAAGCAAATAAAATTCTTTGATCGAAAAACAGTCTGCGAAACATGAAAAATGTAAAAATGCGACTAATATTACTTATCATTTCTGTTGCCATTTTTCGGATACTAAGCGTGACTTGCAGTACATGCTGCGAATTTTCCGGATGATACCATTGTGGAATGGGTTCGTAATGGTTATCGGCATTATATAGGCCTAGTCCATAATGACCTCGGGAGAAGAAGAGATAAGGCTTCGTAGGCCTTCAGCCCGGACAAGCCCAAATAAATAACGAAATATGGGAGGTAAAACTCCCTCACAAAAGAGAGAGAGTGGGAGCGAAGTCCCCTCGGGGGGCGTTATGATTTTATATATACTAGAAAATAGGAAGTTAAATACGAGTCATAAAAACACCAATGAAATTAGTGTTATAGTAAAGAAGCATTTTTTTTTTATAAATTAAAGATTCAGGTGTTTCAAGTAACGGAAATCAGTGAGTCGCACATAAAATTTATAATACCAGAATTCTTGACAAGCATAATCATTATAAAATGTAGTATTATTTCATTCTTTATTCTGTTTATTTAATGAAGATATTATTCAAGCTCTTCACTGTCCGTGCATATAGGTGCACGGGTTACTTCAAAAATCTATTGGAGGAAAACATTGTTCATGTTGCTGAACCAATAGCCGAAATCTTATTTGTTTTACCTCACTGTCGTCAGTTCTTTTCTCTGGAATACGAAAGCATTTTACTGCTATTGTTCATGGCTACTTGCAACATTATTCTCATATATTTTGCAGTGCTTTCCATCGTATTGCCTCTCTACGGATTAAATCGAAGACATTTCTTTTTGTCTTTCTTTCTTAATCATATGCCCTTGCCTCATTTAGTTGAAGTTCTTTCACGTCCAGAGTGGCCCTTCATTCTCTGATCCTAGTAACGCCCAAAACACCTAGACGTCATATATTCTAGGAGTCAGAAACCCTGTTTCTTTCTCTCTGTTATAATGCTCAGGGGTTCTCTCTATACTCTCCATTGTCGACCCTTCCTGTGGTCTACCATTTTCCGGGGATAATCCAACTCCTCAGCAGCTGTGTGGCTCTCTGCTATTTCTTCCCTCGGATATGGCCAGAGCAGACATTTGGATATCCATCCCACCGGGTCTGAAACTAGGGAGCTAATTCATTGGAAGCTCATCTCTGTTCTGAGTATATTTTATTTACTTCGAATTCCACCTTCTGTTTTCGAAATTGTCACTTGACATTTCTGCAGTTTGCATCTCGTTTATCGTCTTTCCGTTTTCATTTATAGTTATTCTTTGTCCTCTTACGCCATATTCCTCGGCCTTTTCTTCCGAACTTCGTGGGCCGTCACAGCTTGATCAGCAGCGGATCTTGCATCCCTCACTAACTTTTCTGCAACATTCTCACTTTTCTGCAGCTTCTGGCAAGATCCCTCTCATCATCTCTCTAGCTTGCCTAGAAAACCAGATGGGAAAAAAAATAGTAGGTATCCATTTCATTCCGCTTGCAGCAGTAAGGTCTTCATAAAACTATTTACTCTTTAATTCATTAAATTAATTTTCAGTATTCTCATCCATCCTACACTTTGCTTTATCAGTATTATACACACGTGTGTGTGTGTATATATATATATATATATATATATATATATATATATATATATATATATATATATATATATATATATATATATATATATATATATATATATATATAGAGAGAGAGAGAGAGAGAGAGAGAGAGAGAGAGAGAGAGAGAGAGAGAGATACATATATATATTAATATATATATATATATATATATATATATATATATATATATATATATATGTGTGTGTATATATATATATATATATATATATATATATATATATATATATATATATATATATATATATATATTAGCAAAACTCTTATTTTTAGAACTGTACTAATTCACAGATGTTGAAAATTATCTCAACTTAGTAAAGATAAAGGTATTGTTCCTTTAAAGACAAGACTATATACGAGGCTTCTCACTTGATTTGCTTAACATATCTCAGTTCATTCGTCGGTTGGGACTAAGCCGACCTTGTGCCGGCGTGGGCCCTTGCCCAGAGGCGGTCTGTGAGTGTGGTAAGGTGTGAAAGAGAATAAGAGGCCTGGTGTGGACGTTGAGACTTGGACCGACCGACCGAAACATGGTATTCAGATTGTGGCGAGGCAACTGTGTGAGCTTTATACATATTTGAATCCGTAGCGTTGGTGACCCCCTCACACTTGTCGACTTTAAAGATGTGTGTGGTCAAGACCTTGGTGTGTTGTTATAAAACCTGATAGACAGATTCGCTTGTGCGATAATCACTATTTCAAGTAAAAGTATGCTTAAATCCGTGGTTCTAAATTGATATCGTTGATGTACGTGATAATAAATAATACACCGGACTAGGCCATATCCAAAACCATGTTCATATAATAATCTCAATATCATCACATAACCTCTCTTTCTCTAGGAGACAGATATATCTCTGCCTGCCTAGGTGAGCACCTCTCATCTCCTCCGTCTCTATTTTCATCTTTCTCGGGTCTGGGCAAGAAAGGGGCATTATTTCACCCGTCCCATTAACCTCTTCACTTGGAGAAAATCAGGAACGGAAAGTAGGGCAGAAGAACGACAAACAAGTACACGAAAATATGCGAATGGTGGAGGAGCATCTGCTTAATAAATATGAAGAGCATCGGTGGAGAATTACCTGACCAGGGAGAAAATTGCCTGAGGAGGGGAGAAAACCAGATGCACCTGATTGGAAAACCTCCAAGGACGCCGGAGGACAGGAAGAGACACTCTTCAGTGTCTCTCCATGTAAATAAACATAAACACACAGACAGTGGAGTTTGGGACTTAGATCGTCATCAGTGTTAAGATCATGAAGTTCATTTCGTCATCAGTATTGCAATCATAAAAGGTAGATCGTCATCAAAAGTATAATCATTCTCTTAATGTCATTAAAGATTAGTCGCAACTAAATCCAGCTTTCTAACAGCTATTACGGAACATGAACAAATAACAAAGTAAATAATTTCAATATCTAAGGTATTTGCATCATATTTAATGCTATACTAGCACGCGATTCGGTGAAAGTTAAATATCCAAGTATTTTTAAGGAGTAATTATATCAATATCCAAGTATTTTTAAGGAATAGTTATATTAATATCCAAGTATTTTGAAGGAATAATTATATTAATATCCAAGTATTTTTAAGCAATGATTATATTAATATCCAAGTATTTTTAATGAATAATTATATTTAGATCCAAGTATTATTAAGGAATAATTATATTAATATCCAAGTACATTTAAGGAATAATTATATTAATATCGAGTATTTTTCAGGAATTATAATATCCAAGTATTTCTAAGGAATAATTATATTAATATCAAAGTATTTTTAAGGAATAATTATACGGCCTCATTTCATTATTGCAACTACTGACCATGTGGTAACCGATGATTTATGCTAAATATATTGAAATTTCATTCGGTATTACATGTGAATTACGCCTTCAGAAAGAAGCATTTTTTCCCCCTTCATACAAAACAATCTTTTGGTTACACAAATATTCTTGCAAGTCTCCAGTTGCATTGGCGAGTAATCGATTTGTTTGTGAAAACTAATGTATATGTAAATGCGTGTTTATTTCGAACAGCGATGCCCAAAATGGGAAGAGCGGGATCCATCGCGGAGAGAGAGAGAGAGAGAGAGAGAGAGAGAGAGAGAGAGAGAGAGAGAGAGAGAGAGAGAGAGATCATCGACGTGTGAATAGGGAAGTGGTGGGTGGAAAATACAATCCCGTGTGTGTGAATTGGATTTCTTGAAGGTGGTTATCCCGTCACGAAAAACGAATACCGACTGAATAGGGTAAAAATGCGAGGACGGAGGAGGAAAATGCGGGGAAAAAGCAGGAGCAGAGATATAGGGAAGTGGGGAATGATGGATATTGGATGATGATACTTAGCAGGTATGTGAGGAAGGCGATAGGAAATGGAAATTGATAAGAGTAGGGAAGGATGGAGGTAGGACGATGATGCTAAGGAACCATGCGAGGAAGACGAAAGGAAATGGAAATTGGAAAGGAAAATGAATACACGACACGCTGAGGGGAGGAGTCGTGGAGGCCCTCCCAGAAGGTTATTTAATGAAAGAGGGGAGATTGATTAAAGAGAGTGAAAAAATCGGGAAAGTGAAGAAAGCAGAATAACGTAGGAGGGAGAGAGAGAGAGAGAAAGAGATGACCGAAAAGTTTAAAGAAAACGGGAGGAATATGCACGAGAGTAAATGGTTAAAATAATGAAGAATGAGAGCACAAGATCAAATTGAAGAGGAATATGTGGCAGAGGTAATATATGAGCTGCCATTGCCATGACTATGATGAAGCTGATGATGGAAGCCGACGGGAATTCTAATTAATCTGTTGACTCCGGTCATGATTTGGCGGGACGAGCCTCCATGATATTAGTGGTATAATATTAATCACTTACTGATGAACTGTGTGATTTTCGTTGTGTGATTTTCGCTGGTCTGGAAGAGGGACAGTAACAACCATTCAGTCTTCTCTAAGACAACCGAATTGTGCTCTCATCATGAGCAGTAGTGCTCGATAGAGGCATCCATAGAGTAATTACTGGTTACATAACACTTGTCATTATTATTACATTTAAAGTAGTGAGAAATAAAGATAAAATTCCTCCCATTTTTTTAAGCCTAATAAGAACTCCCAGTTCACATCATCCTCTTGAAGTTATTTATTATTAATTTTATTCAAATAAGACTGAAATATTACCGGCGAAGTAACTAACCCAGGTCGTTTAACGTACTAATATTGGCTCAATGTGAATATCTAATTCAAACGTGCCTCTGAATCATGAATTATCCATTTCATTAGCATGTCTCAGATATTTAGCGACAGGTGCTTGGTTTCACGATCAGTTATTCAAGAGTCGTACGAGAGGTGGATTCACATGGGAGTCACAAGGTGGCGTACCGTTTGCAGTAGTTGATGGTTATATATGACGACGTGATTAAAGTATTCTTTTCTGTTCATTTCTTCTTATTGCCTACTCGGATTTAGGGTTGCAGTTATAAGCACATACAAAAGAGTGCGGACCCCAAATGTACCGCTCTTCGTTCTACTTTTTGCTTAATTTATATTGACAATATATATATATATATATATAATATATATATATATATATATATATATATATATATATATATATATATATATATTATATATATAATATATATATATATATGTGTATGTATAATGTATTTATATATTTATATAATGTATATATAGATAGGTAACTGTCTACCTAACATATATATATATATATATATATATATATATATATATATATATATATATAACTATCCTATTATTGAAATAGATCCATATCTTCTCGATTTGTTAATATTTCCAGTTATATACCTTTAACCCGAATTTTGGATTTGAATGGGATTAAAACAGAGGAATCAGACAGAAGATACCCTTTAAATTGTTCCTACGCACGTGTGTGTGTGTGTGTGTGTGTGTGTGTGTGTGTGTGTGCTTAATATAGAAAGGAAAGGGAGTGATCCAGAAAGTAAGATGAAAAATGTATCTGAAAAGATTAATATCCAGAATATACAAGCAGTACCCTCTCAAAAAAAAAATATATAAAATAAAAGATATTAGCAAACATGGTTCCATGCGAAGCAAAGCACTTAACATAGTGTCGGTGCTCGAAGTGTTGCTATCCGTCGGATTCTCCTTGAAAGAAAATCCTTTACACTATTGACTCTTCTTGATTACTCCTGGATATAGTGAGGGAAAAATCAGTATTGCGAGGAAGTGTAGATTGCCCAGATCAGATGGGCTATTTTTCCCTTTTTTTTTCTTTTACTTTTAATTCAAAAGAAGAAGCTCCCTTTGAGCGTGGTTTTTTATCCGGAGGAAAAGTCTTGAATGATTAACAGAAATTCTCCGTCCTTTTTTTATTTTATTTTATTTTTTTTTTTACTATTTCAGTGTAATCTCTAGATGACTGCTCGCATTTAATGGTCGTTTTATTTTTTCATTTTTGCTGAAGGTATTTTGATTACAGGATGAGGTCACTGATGATTACTATTTGAAATTACATGCGGGTTGACATTTTCGTATATTTGTTTCCGTATTTTTTTGAAGTTTTATTTTAATCATTTGTAAATATCCGCATGAACTCGCGCTTGATTTAGAAAAATACTATATGAAGTTTATTGCAACTTTGACGTATGTGTATGTATACGCACACTAACACACACACACACACACACACACACACGCACACTAAAATTAAACGCAAAAGAGAATATAGAAATACAAATAGCCCAAACTGTCAATTCCCGGTTGAATTTTAAACGTGTGTAGTATTTGGGAGTATAAAAACGTCATGTATGAATTAGTGACAAAACTCATAAAATGGCCAAGTATTACAAATCTAATTTGACAGCTAATTATAGAAACTGAATTCGACAGGAATACTGTATATGCAGAAAAGTCGAACTTCTTCTTCTCATACTAGCAAAATCTACCTCTCTGTCAAACCCAATAGGCATAAATTCGAATCCTCGCCGGGCAGGTGCACTTATCATAAAAAATTCCTTTTGGATGTAATTTATTCACAAGGTAAAGGGAGTTCGATACTAAGGGGTATTTGTGTCTTAATGAATATCAAAAATTCATATGTGACTTAGTGACGTAAACTCCGTAGGGGGGGTAGTACCGTCAGTGCACCTCATGCGGTGCACTGTAGGCATTACTTTAGGTTCTTGGCAGCGTGCGTCCGGCCCCTAGCTGCAACCCCTTTCGTTCCTTTTACTGTACCTCCTTTCATATTCTCTTTCTTCCATCTTACTTTCCACTCTCCTAACAATTGATTCATTGTGCAACTGCGGGGTTTTCCTCCTGTTACACCTTTCAGACCTTCTCCCTGTCAATTTTCGTTTCCGCGCAGAATGACCTCATAGGTCCCAGTGCTTGGCCTTTGGCCTAAATTCTATATTCACTTCAATTCAGTAGTTTCATAAGTATCGTGAAGTGTCCGGTGTTATAACCTAACACTTACATATCAGGTGAAGATGGTGTAATTTCCACTCAAAATGGAATAATCGAAATCAACGACCATCTCCCTTGATAGTTTAGCGGAGAAGACAGATCTCTAACTCTGCAACAAGCCCAGCAGGTATATGTTCGAACCCTTGATGGGGTAGATATATTTATCATAAGTTAATACACTTTTAGAATAAACTATTTACAAAGCTAAGTGTATTCGATAATAAGTTTGTATGGCTGGCTCTCTCTCTCTCTCTCTCTCTCTCTCTCTCTCTCTCTCTCTCTCTCTCTCTCTATATATATATATATTATATATATATATATATATATATATATATATATATATATATATATATATATATATATATATATATATATATATAATAATATATATATATATATTATATATATATATATATATATATATATATATATATATATATTTCTATATATTTATATATATGTATATATATATATATATATATATATATATATATATATATAAATGAATGAATGTATGTATAAGTAGCCCATAAACACACGAAACAAGTATATTTCGTAGCATTATATTTTGGAAGTAGTTTCAGAAATGTGACGCCAGAAAATCTACCGTTTCTCGTGTTTTTATAGGCAACTTTTATTAGATGGAATTCTGTTATAAAGCAATTATTATGTGATATATATTTATATATTATATATATATTTATATATTTATATATTATTTACACACATATATATATATATATATATATATATATATATATATATATATATATATATATATTTATATGTATATATAATATATATTATATATATTCAATATCAGTAGGCCCAATCCCCTTGCAAAGGATGGCTTTAAAAAAGAAAGGATGTGGGCTCTGCCTCATTCATACTCTGCGGATAAATCGTGGATGAGCCTCTTATTCATAATTTTTCCACGACTTTAGCTGTTTCATACACACATTAAAATATATATGTATATATATGTGTGTGTGTGTATATATATACATGTATGTGTTTATATGTGATTTTATTTGTATGTATGTAAGTATATGTTTGTGGTTGTTTATATAAGTGTGTATGCACGTACGTAGATTCTCGACTCAAAAGCAAAGGGAAAGAAAACTCTCTTGTAAAAGGTAGATAACACAAGAAATGTGACCAGGTCGTTTGGAGATGAACTATCCTGAAAGGAGGACCAGATGTCCTTTACCTTTATATGTCAGAAAACGAAGCTGATAAGAAATATCAAGAGGAGGAAAAGAGCCACAGAGGAAAGTTACTTCATACAAAAGTTCCTTATCATTCGGTCTTTTGTGCTCTCTCTCTCTCTCTCTCTCTCTCTCTCTCTCTCTCTCTCTCTCTCTCTCTCTCTCTCACACACACACACACACACACACACACACACAATGCTCTTGGGTAGAGATCAGCTGGAAATATATAAATATATCCTTGAAAATAAAATTTGCCACTGCTGTAATGCTTATGATTTTATTTGCAACAAAGTTAAAGTCGTAAAAGTTGCAACAGTATGAAGTAAATGGCAGAAGACAGAGAAGACAACGAAATATGCAGTCATTCATTTTCCTATAGAATTATTTGATGTTAATTCCTAGCCACAAAGCTGTAATTTTTTCAGTTATTTTCATAGCTAATACCCGATAATAACGAGTTGACTTTACTTTGGGAATAACTTATACCATAATGAAATTTTAATTGATAAGTGCATCCGCCCTGGCCAGTATTCGAACCTAGGCCATTTGAGTTTTATGTAAAGGCAGACAGTCGACTTATCCACTCTGCTTTTAGTCGAGATCTCTCCTACAGCCGAATGGATAAGTCGAATGTCTACCCCTGAGTGTATGTTGCTGCGAAATGAAGTAAGAATCTACAGAACTGAATCTAGAATATTATGTACAAGTAAATATAACTGCAGATCCTCACCATTGCTGGAACTCATGACTTTAGATTAATGATGTTTGAAAGGTCCTCCCTGCTTGCCTGGTGTGATGGAAGAATTTCGCTAAAAGCCAAAAGTGTTCGCCCGATCAGGTGTCCATTTTGTCTTACTTGCGAATGGAGCAGTAAAAATGCAAAATATTTCTGTCCTTTTACGTTTCTGTAAAAGAAACTATTGTGCCGGCTTTGTCTGTCCGTCTGCACTTTTTCTGTCCGCCTTCAGATCTTAAAAACTACTGAGGCTAGAGGGCTGCAAATTGGTATGTTGATCGTCCACCCTCCAATCATCAACTGTACTAAATTGCAGCCCTCTAGCCTCAGTAGTTTTTATTTTATTTAAGGTTAAAGTTAACCATCATCGTGCGTCTGGCACCGCTGTTGGTGCCAACAACACATGCCACCATCGGGCCGTGGCTGAGAGTTTCATACCGCATTATACGCTGTACAGAAAACTCGATTGCGTCGGAGAAACTTCGGCGCATTTTTTTGCTTGTTTATGTTTTTGTCTTGGGTTTTGCCAAACATTAGCAAACTTAACGAGAAGCACTCCTAGCCTATTTAAAAGTGGCTCGCCAGTTCGTTATAACAGAGTTGCAACTGTTAGCTAAGAGTACGATACGTTACTCAGTGACGTCTTATTTAAGTTGCTGCAGAAGTTATACGACACCTGAAATATCTGCAGGACCAGACATTGGCCGCATTTTCAATGGGCTAACTTTACGAAATAAAATATTATTATTGTTATTATTTCAGTAGATGAAACCTATTCACATGGAACAAGCTTCCAAAGAATGTTGGTTTCAACCTCCCACCGCAGACCCCGCACCGCAGCAGTAACTGATCATTATACAGAGCCCGCGACACTAACCACTATACCAGTGGACCAGCTGAAATACCAAAAAGTTAATATGTACTGCAGAGTTAATAGGACATGACGCAAATATGAGCTTTGCCGTTTAGCAAAAAATAAAACATTCCTGTGTTGTATACCATTTAACTTTGCTAAATCTAGAACGCTTGTGTGCAGCGATAACTTGCTTTACCTATTTTTGATGAAGCCGGTAATTGATTCGGCATACTTACCGGTCATACGTTATGGATAGGTGTAAGAGAAATTTCCTGCCTCAAACGTGTATTTGACTGAAAACAAAATTATATTTTTTATTGTATTTAAATTTCGATAGAGATTAACGAGGTCTCTTTTGTGGAATTAAATAAAATCTGCTATTGTGGCTTTACGCCGTTTTTCATGTTATGACTTGTTAATACGTATTTTATATAGTATATATATTGTACTTCTATTTGATAGCCATCTTATTTGTTCTTACTGCGTATTCATTATCTTTCCATCTTTCCATTATTTTCACTCTGCATTTGCCGTATTTAGCTTCTCTTTATCTCTTTCATTTTGCTTCTGTTGACATAAGCAATGAAGTTATGAACCTGATAATCAACCAGCTGTGGTGGGTCGCAGTCGCTGTGGAAAAAGAGGATGATTGGAACCTCCTCTCAAAAGAGGAGGTTCGAACATTTTATAGATATATGTATGTATATATATATATATATATATATATATATATATATATACATATATATATATATATATATATATATATATATATATATTTATATATATATATATGTATGTATATGTATAATGTTCCTTTGGACTTTGCGCTAGATTGCTCACATCAGGTTTTCACTAAGTGGCCTTTGGATTCAATCGCCTTCTGTCAAATTTTAAAAGTGCTTGGAAGTCTGTACAGACAAACAGAGTAAGTCGCTGAACTTCGTTTCAAGTTTACCTCATTGCAATAAAGTCCGTCCTCCTCGCTGGCAACACCCAGGATCCAGAGAAGAACTGGCAACACCATTTCCAGTTTCGACTTCAAAAGTAATCTCGGGGTGCCCATATTGCTTTATCGAGAGCTGGAAACTTTCTCTGTTGTTCTAAATTCTGCAGAGTTGAAAAGAATTTAGTTGAAATTCTAATTGGATGGCTTCCTTGATTCGTTCTGTGAAGAAATGCGAAGAAATGGAATTGTCATAAGGGTTTATTTTTTATTCCAGTGGATGAGAATAAATTATTTTCAGATATTCTAAAAAGAATTATTATCACGAATATTTTTAATGGAAGTTTGGGTGATAAAATGAAGCCTCGCTTTAAGTAGTGGGCCCGTTTGAGAATCTGTAGGATGGTAGTTTAGTACTTTGAATTTGGAGGTATGGGGAACCATGTAGTAAATATTCAAATAGGGTAATGGAAGGGTTATGTATGAGTCCATTTCGTGAGTTAAAGAGTAAAGTGCTGAGTAGAACAGGACCCGCTTCTGTTTACGCACTGCGAATGCAGTCTTCTTGAAAATTACACATTTTGTTTCTCCTTGCAAATTAAAAATGTGAGAAAGATGTCATGATACGGACTTCTGTATTATGTTTACATCATATACATTATTGTAAGTAAGTAGATGCCAGGTAAAGAAAAAAAATCCTTACGAATATCAAGTGATTATTTGATATCAATTATTTGTGTATAGCTCCATTTTTTCTATTGTAATTTTTTCCACAAAAAGTTTGCTCTCCATGAAGTCATTCCTATCGTCATGTTTACACGTTGTTTGGCCTGTTTGTACTTAAGTTTGCTAGCGTTTGTTTCCGCACGTGTCATTTCAAAGGGCGTCTGGGAGGCCATAACGTTCCGGGTATTTACATTCAATTTCCTGCCCGAGTGCCCCGCTCATAATTCTCTTTTCTTAAAGGGCTCCTATTTTTCTCCGGCGGAAAATTTAAGCTTTGACTTTTCCCCCAATATTCGCCTTTAACTCTTCGAACTCATGACATGAGGTGACGTTTTTCACTCCTCTAAATCTTGTGAATTTTTCTCCCGAATTTTCCACCACATTCCGCATTAGGAGATTTTCTTTATCAAGTCAGTTTCATTTTGGTGTTAATGGGCTTCCGTTTTCTTGCGCATTTTCGAAGGGAAAGTCGCTGAAAAGCGAATTAGGTTTCGCTGAAGATTGATAGTGCATGAAGGTATGGTGGTTTGCAAGGAATTAATCACACAGGTATTTCCATGATATATTAATTGAAATCTGTTGGTAATTAGCTAATATTTATAACGTTAAAGTGTTCGTTAATATATATATATATATATATATATATATATATATATATATATATATATATACAGTAGATAGATAGAAATGTGTATGTGTGTATGTATATGTATGTGTACACATATATATATATATATATATATATATATATATATGTGTGTGTGTATATATATATATATATATATATATATATACATATATTTTCTGTATCTTTTCTCTTCCAAGCTTTCATAGGAAAAACACGAAATATGTAACTGGTGCAGCACACAGTAACCTGCAAGAGAATACGCAAGATCTGCATAAAGTCAAAATGTTGATGCCATATTTGTCTCGTATTCACTTTAATCTGTGGCTTATTATTGGCAGACACCTGATACATATCCCAGATTCTAACTTTAAGGTTGTGTATTTGGTCACCTTTTGTAACGTCCAAATTCCAATGTTCATTCGGTTTGCTGTTAATCGATCTTTTTTTACAGATAGAGAGGTAGAAAGATAGATAAGTAAGTAGATACATGGATAGATAAACATGGAAAATAAATGGAAATTAACAGCGCGTGAATTAAAGGTTTTTTGTTAATTCATAATTGCAACCAGGCTTTAATGTATTTTTGTTAATTTTTATCTAGATGTCCAGTAACGAATACGCCTTGTGCGAAGAGTAAAATGATAAGTAGCGCGGTGTCGAGAAAAACAGATAGAAAATGTAACTGGATGCAATGGGAAAACATATAAGTGCATTTTTTTACTGTTTCCCATTTTTTGAACAGCCAGAAATCATATTTCCATCGGCTTTCAATAAACTCTGAAATAGAAAATAATTACCGTTGCCCTTGGGCTTCCTCTTCCTTACAAGAAAGGAGACGAGAGAGAGAGAGAGAGAGAGAGAGAGAGAGAGAGAGGCGTGCGTTGAAAAGGCATTTCCGCTCCCTCTTCTTTTGCTAACGATGTAAGACGTCTTTTCGGGAGAAGAAATACAAACCTCCTTTTTATTAATATGAAAACACGCCGCTCTGTTTGGTGAATATAGAGAAGGAGAATCTTTAAAAAGTGGCATATACTTACAAAAAATACTCTCTCTCTCTCTCTCTCTCTCTCTCTCTCTCTCTCTCTCTCTCTCTCTCTCTCTCTCTCTCTCTGTGCGTATGGGTAGGTTTGTAATCGTTTTTCTTCACATATTTGTTAAAACCTCGCCAAGAGAGCATTCTTCAGTTATCTGTTAAAGTGTCACAAAGAAAGCATTCTTCAGTTATCTGTTAAAGTGTCACAAAGAGAGCATTCTTCAGTTTTCTGTTAAAGTGTCACAAAGAGAGCATTCTTCAGTTATCTGTTAGTGTCACAAAGAGTATTCTTCAGTTATCTGTTAGTGTCACAAAGAGAGCATTCTTCAGTTATCTGTTGAAGTGCCACAAAGAGAGCATTCTTCAGTTATCTGTTAGTATCACAAAGAGAGCATTCTTCAGTTATCTGTTGAAGTGCCACAAAGAGAGCATTCTTCAGTTATCTGTTAAAGTGTCACAAAGAAAGCATTCTTCAGTTATCTTTTAAAGTGTCACAAAGAAAGCATTCTTCAGTTATCTTTTAAAGTGTCACAAAGAAAGCATTCTTCAGTTATCTGTTAAAGTGTCACAAAGAGAGCATTCTTCAGTTATCTGTTAAAGTGTCACAAAGAGAGCATTCTTCAGTTATCTGTTAGTGTCACAAAGAGAGCATTCTTCAGTTATCTGTTAGTGTCACAAAGAGAGCATTCTTCAGTTATCTGTTAAAGTGTCACAAAGAGATTCCTCAGTTATCTGTTGAAGTGTCACATAGAGAGCATTCTTCAGTTATCTGTTAAAGTGTCACAAAGAAAGCATTCTTCAGTTATCTGTTAAAGTGTCACAAAGAGAGCATTCTTCAGTTATCTGTTAGTGTCACAAAGAGCATTCTTCAGTTATCTGTTAGTGTCACAAAGAGAGCATTCTTCAGTTATCTGTTAATGTGTAAAAGGGATTCCTTCCAGTTATCTGTTAAGTGTCACATAGAGAGCATTCTTTGATTATCTGTTAAAAATTTTTTTTTGTAGAAAGCATTCTTCAGTTATCTTTTAAAGTGTCACAAAAAGCGTCTTGATTATCTTTTAAATGTGCAAAAAGCATTCTTTAGTTGTCTGCAATAAGTACAAAGAGCATTCTTCAGTTGTATCTCTGTTGTAATGCAAAGAGGCATTCTTCAGTTATCTGTTACAGTGTCCTGAAGATCATTCTTCAGTTATCTGTTAAAAGTGTCACAAAAGAGCGTTCTTCAGTTATCTATTAAAGTGACACAAAGAGCTTACATTCTTCAATTATCTGTAAGTCTCATGAAACATTTGTGATTTATGTTAAAGTGTCACAAAGAGAGCATTCTTCAGTTATCTGTTAAAGTGTCACAAAGAGATTCCTCAGTTATCTGTTGAAGTGTCACATAGAGAGCATTCTTCAGTTATCTGTTAAAGTGTCACAAAGAGAGCATTCTTCAGTTATCTGTTCAAGTTTCACAAAGAGAGCATCTCCCTTTTAGAGGCATTTGCCCATCTTCCCGAATTTCACTTCGCTTAGCAACGTCAATCACCTTTCGGAGATTCTCAGTGAAGAGCACTTGTCAAGGTTGCCATGCCAGTCAGCGTTGCACCGGAAAAGAAGTCATTCTTATAACAGATTTTTCTTAGTTTGCCTGAACGGTTTGTCTTTTGCTATTTTTCATTGCTATTGGTCTTGCCTTTTTGAGTAGTATAATATTACGAGGAAAAAACTTTAATAGGTTCGTGTCCGTAGACGGTGGTAATGAGCATCTAGGTTCATGTCTGTAGACCATCTAGGTTCATGTCTGTAGACGGTGGTAATGAGCATCTAGGTTCATGTCTGTAGACGGTGGTAATGAGCATCTAGGTTCATGTCTGTAGACCATCTAGGTTCATGTCTGTAGACGGTGGTAATGAGCATCTAGGTTCATGTCTGTAGACGGTGGTAATGAGCATCTAGGTTCATGTCTGTAGACGGTGGTAATGAGCATCTAGGTTCATGTATGTAGACGGTGGTAATGAGCACCCTGATGTAGAGTTACAAATGTTAGACTGATGATTGTAGTGGCAAAGCAGCACTACAATCAGCTGCAGAAAGAGCCATTTTGAGGCACAGTATCAGTAGTTAATGAAGTGTTACTCGTCAAGTAATAGTTTTATGTACTAGAATATTAATTACATTATGTGTAATACGTACGTTTATTAAATTAGTTATAAATTGTACATTTCAATTACTTTGTATACTGTCCAGACAGCAAGGACATTATACAAGATGTGCAACTTAATAAATACAAACTGGAAAGCAGGAATACCTTACCTTAAATAAACCTCCTGTGAATAGTTCACATGGTCTGCTTGTAGACATGGTTCCCTAGGGGCCGTTGCATGAAATATTGCTTGCATGGCTGTCTTGAGATTGAGCAACGGCTACATTCAGTGGCGAAAATGAAATGATTGATGCCAGCCTTTGTAGGTTCCTGCATGACAGCATTTGCACTGCAATTCTAGGTCAGGCTGCAGAGTGAGGTTCGATAGGCAGAATTCCATGAATGCCTCTTTGAATAAAAGCTGGGAGTTCATCAGAATTATTCTTGCGAGGGAAAATAAGTTAGCGAAGGCTTAACCATGCTATTTCATGAAGGACTTGCAATTTAGTAATAACACCTATGGATTGCACTGTGCTCATGTGAAAAGGGCAAATATGAGGATGATTGCTAGATGATACATGCCCAGAAAAAAGTTATTATAGAACAGAATAAATCGAGAAATCGTCAGAAGTCTAGAAAGCCTCTCGGCTAGGAATGGAAAAAATTTGTAATACAAATAAAAAATTGTGAAATTTAAGCAAAAGTGAAATTTATTCATGTCCCTCTATTTCAGAAAATGACATAATTATTTGTAAAAAAGAAATTGTTAATGAACCTGCTTGTCGATGATTATACGAATAAAACAAATAAAATGGCTCCACAGAAATTGAAACATTTCTAAAATAGGTCTAAAACAATTGGCAAAATATGCTATTTAGATTTTAATAACATATTTCTTGTGATTAAAATCATTATCAGAAAATATGCCTCTCTCTCTCTCTCTCTCTCTCTCTCTCTCTCTCTCTCTCTCTCTCTCTCTCTCTCTCTCTCTCTCTCTCCACACACACACAAACACACACACACACACAGTACCATTCCAAAGTTAATCCTATGTTATCGGATGACCATGATTTTGGAGAGTGCATTAACGAGCCATTATCGCAAGTTTTATCTCTTTCTATTACTGATTCAATATCGTATATTTAGCTTCCCCTTTATTCTTGTCAGAGACACAGAGGCAGCGCTTATTTCTTTTGATAAAAAGCGCCGTTATACGCTGTTAATTTTCAGCATGGAAATTTATGTACTATTTTTGCTGGATCCTTGCAAGTTACACGAATATCATTTAGTAGCGCTGGAAAATGACTTCGTATTTCACGGAGTGGTCAGAGAGTAGGAACTCCGGAATTGAACTTCCAGGGGTACTAATGAATTCGTTATCAGTTTGGGAGGTTATGCATATAACGTTTGCTCGTGAACAGGCTTTCCCTTCAGTGACTGGTATGCTAGGCGAGCAAGTACTTATATTTATCCTGTAGTAATTACGTAGCATTTTTCTGTGAGAGTTGAGTTGAGTTATGAAATCATGCGTAAGGATTAGGAAATTTGTGTGTGTAAAGAGTAAAATACTCGTAGTTCCATTCGACCCCCACCCGCCTCCCCTTTTGAAAAATAAAAATAAATAAAATGGGATATCTAGACGGAGTCACTTATGAGGTCAATTGCTGCGTGACCTAACGCGGCGTAAAACCTCTGGCATGTGACCAGACTGCCACAAGGAGGCTCAAAAGAGGATAAATTCCTCTCTCCATTTTTTCTGGAATTCTTCTTCACGTAATATCAGCCCTTCGTTTTTTTTTTTACCTTTTTTATTTTTATTTCTTTTTTTTTTTTTTTCTTCGAGAATATTGCCGATCTGTGACTGAATCCTCTCGTTTGGTAGAAGTGTACGGGTTACTTTGCAAGAATCTTGTATCCAGACAACCGTATTTTTTAGGCTAGTATCAAAAATTCATCTAGAGTTTGCCTTTGCACATTAAAGATACTTTGGCATTTGGGGCAGTATAACAGAACTCTCGCTCGCTTGCTCGCCTTCGGAAGTTTATTGGAAGTAAGGAATTCTCTCTCTCTCTCTCTCTCTCTCTCTCTCTCTCTCTCTCTCTCCCGTCGTTCTGAAATTTTTTGGAAGTAAGGAAATTTTCTTCCTCACAAGTTTTTAGAAGTAAGATGATCTCTCTCTCTCTCTCTCTCTCTCTCTCTCTCTCTCTCTCTCTCTCTCTCTCTCTCTCTCAGAAGCTTATTGAAGGAAACGTAATGTTTCTATTCTCCCAATATAACGGTTTTATTTTTTTTTTTTATAAACTGGCCTTGTGTCACCACGGTCTCTTGCTGCCTTCTTGTAGATCGTCCGTATTTCAACATTAACAGCAATAATTTGCTGACCGTTGCATGCCCAAGGTAAGGATTGGTTAATATCAGCCCCAACAAAAATTACCTGAAGTCGGCAGATGAGTTTGCCTTAAACCTGAAATTCATTAACGTCTATGGTAGTGCAGCGGTAAAATGCTGACCTTATTTTCCGACCCTGTTCGGGAGACGGGATTTAATTTTTTTCTTCTTCCTTAGTCCAGGCTTTCGGGAGAAAGCGTAACCAAAATTATTAGGAAATAAAGAAATGAGAGGTGATGGCCCTTACCACAGTGCGGTGTAGAACAAGAGATGTCCTAAATATCAAATGAACCGTTCCTTACAGAATAGCCGCATTTTGTTATGAAACAATCATTAGGGTGGTGATTATCATAGGTGGATTTCTTCCACATGTTTTTCCCCTTTTGAAAAAGTTCCCAAATGTATTTAGTCATAATATTGACATAGAGGGAAAGCGAAAGAAATGAATTGTGCCAGAATTTCCAGTCAAAATATTAGAAATGAATTGTGCCAGAATTTCCAGTCAAAATGTAAGAAATGAATTGTGCCAGAATTTCCAGTCAAAATATTCTGCCATTGCAGAAAATATGCGTACTAGTTCCATCAGTAAACACAGTATAAAATTACTTAAATACATAAGCGAACAAATCAAGTAACAATATTTACTACAGAAAAACCAACTCTATTTGATGATTATCCAGAAACCAGGACAAATGCACTGATTCCTATGAATTTGCTTAGTAGATAACATACCCAGTCAGGTCAATACTGAGCTCTTCGTTGGGTGAGCCAGTAGAGCTTCGGACTGTCACTCGCTGGGCCGGAGTTCAATTCCCCCGGCCGGCTGATGAAGGTTAGAGAATTTGTTCTGGTGATAAAAATGCATTTCTCCTATATATTGTTTTTCGGATTCCACAATGGCTGTGGTCCCGTTAGTAACCAACTGGTTCTTAGCCACGTAAATAAGTCTAATCCTTCGGGCCAGCCCTAGGAGGCTGTTATTCACTCAGTGGTCTGAAGCAAAACTAAAAAGGTATATTTAACTTAGGTCAATACTGATATGTTAGTATCTAATGTAAAACCATAATAGATGGTGAGATGTGTACTTCAGTTTTTCCAATTTTCGGGAACAAAATTAATATGGTCAGTAATTCCCGGTGTCTCAGTCTAGCGGCTTCGCTGTTACCATCTTAGAAATAATTTATCTCTTCATAGGATTTATTTAGTAATTTTCTTATTTTCGCCTTAAATAGAAACTAAGATCGCCTTCCGTCCGCTTTTCCGCTTTGATTAGTTTTGTCTCGGGATAAAAAAAAAATGGACGAAACTGTTCTTATTCTTCCTGTTGCTGCTGCTTTTCTTATGCATGAAATTTGCAGGAAGGTAATATTCTGGTAAACACTGCTGCTTTTATCCTCAACAACAAGATAACTTTGAATAAAATTCTCTCTCTCTCTCTCTCTCTCTCTCTCTCTCTCTCTCTCTCTCTCTCTCTCTCTCTCGTTTGATCTCCCCCCTCCAACTACCGTTAGAATTCCAAAGTCTTTTTCTTATACAGTTACCAACATCAAACAGCACTGGCTACCCGCCATCGCATTCCTCTCCTTTTCTTTTATTTCTGAATTTCGACATTTTCTTCCCAAACTCAGATGGTCCTCTTCTGCTCGTTTTTTTTTTCTTTCGCAAAGAGAGAGAGAGAGATGAAGAACATTAATATTTAAATACGTACTCACTGGCGTATTATTCGTTAGCATTGTTTTAATTTTTTTATACTTAATCTTTTTATTTTGCATTTCCTAGTATAAGTTAGAATACAGTATTCGTTTTTATTAATAGTTTTTAGTTTTCTGTAAAAGGAAACTATTGTGCCGGCTTTGTCTGTCCGTCCGCACTTTACTCTGCCCGCATTTTTTTCTGTCCGCACTTTTCTGTCCGCCCTCAGACCTTAAAAACTACTGAGGCTAGAGGCCTGCAAATTGGTATGTTGATCATCCATACTCCAGTCATCAAACATACAAAATTGCAGCCCTCAACCTCGTGAACCTATCTTATTAAGGTTCAAGTTAGCCATAATCGTAGCTGGCGGCGTTATAGGATAGACCACCGGGCGGTGGTTAAAGTTTCATGAGCCGCGGCTCATACAGCATTATACCGAGACCACCGAAAGATTGATCTATTTAAGGTGGCTTTGATTATGCGCTGTAGTAGCTTTTATTTCTTTGATATGTAATAATCGTCATCATAGTTTGTACTTGTGCGCAAGTAGTATATATTACACAGTTGTTAGTTTGTAAAGGTATATGTACTTTTCCTTCCATTGTCTTTTTTTCGGCTCCATACCTAAGTTCACGATACTTTTTTTTTTTTTTGTTTCCCCCCCCAAGTCCCTTACCTTCTGCCTCCCATAACCCACAACATTCCTAATGGTCATCTTGGACTTCGAAACTTAACTCCATAGGAGGACGAGGAGGAGGGGGAGGAGGAGGAGGTGAAAGGGGATGAAAAGAAGGCGAGACAGAGAGGGGAGAAAGGAAGAGAGAGAGAGAGAGAGAGAGAGAGAGTAATGGTGATATTGATCGTTATTCTGTACAATAATTGCTTTTATCTTCCCAGGGATTTCGTTAATCTCGTCTTTCTTCTCCTTCTCCCTGAGGCTTTCTTGACCCCTGCGTGCTGCAGCTAAGGCCTAGGTAGATAGATAGACGACGAAATCCCTCTTCTGTTTACGTGACTTTGAAGAAATTCTGCGAATAGCCATCCAACAAAACAACAGCGTTTGCTCTGAAAAGCTTTCCTCTGTGATCAGGAAGCACGATTTCCCGTTGCGTTTGTGAAAATTATAGAACTTCCAGCTCTTACTTTGAACACCCTTAGCAGCGTAGTCGGGGAGAGCCAGCCAAGCAGCGCACTCGTAGGAATGGTGGAAGTATCCTTGGTCGAGGATCACTCATTGATTGCAAAACCTTATACTTTCTTAGGTTTTT
Source organism: Macrobrachium rosenbergii (assembly GCF_040412425.1). Taxonomy (NCBI): domain Eukaryota; kingdom Metazoa; phylum Arthropoda; class Malacostraca; order Decapoda; family Palaemonidae; genus Macrobrachium; species Macrobrachium rosenbergii. The sequence goes on from NC_089791.1 coordinate 39,034,224, forward strand.
TGGTGTACAAAGGAGGTTCTAGGTGTACGTAGAGCGGTAATGTTCATATGTATTATATACATGTACATATATAAGTAGAATATATATATATACAGTATACATATATATATATGTGTGTGTATGTGTGTGTCTGTGTGTGTAATGTGTGTATAAAAGTGTGTGTGTGTGCATTAACAGAAGAGTGGACACCTTGAAAATAGGGCCTAATATTGAATTTGGTCTCTTTTGAGATTTGTCGTTAGTTTTAATAAGTTGGCCCGAGAGAGTAAATTAATCTCCAGATTTCACTCTCCTAACCTACTTTAAGATGTCCGTTTTCTACTTTGATTCCCCGTCAGTTTCTGCACTACATTCCCCTCTCAGAGTTCCTCAGACGTTAATAACGTAGGAGCACAAGAAACTCAACACTGCGCAGTGTGTAACTGTGGTTGCTTATCATTTACAAATCAAGGGAAAAGGGTAAAAAATAAAAGGGTGTGAGTATTGCTACATTCACCGTATTGAAAGTTGTGGATATCAGAAATCACCCAGAGGCACTTCCAGTATTAGCAACACTTTGCATGGGTGCGTGTAAGATTTCTTGCTGTTTTATAGGTTTATATACTGTAATCTGGAAAACATATAGTGTGATTAACATTCAGCAAAACATGCACATGCAGTATAATTTAAAAGTCTCCAGATAAAAGATATATTTAAGCTTCATGTGCATAGGTTCATTAGTAATGAATATTTTATCATTTCTGAATCCTGAGGAGTAAACCTGCGAAGTTAAATTTGTTTGAAGCAGTGCCCGGAAGTCCTGTATTCAAAGTACATTTGTACTTCATTTTCATCCTCGATTCATCTTCATCATTTGTTCCCGTCTGTGTGTTTGAATAGGTACCATAGAATTGGGATGATTATGTAGAATTTGGGTGTCGTGGTAAGAGCGAGAAGCGTTGGACCGAGGGAGTGCCGTGTTACTCCTGTCCAGCGAGCAAGAGACTGGTCAAGACAGCGTGATGGACAGTGTGTTAAGGGGGGTCGACGCGTTGATGGTGAGCCGCCTTTGTAGCATATGCAGCAGTTGGAAAGGATGATTTTTTTTTTTTTTGCAAGAAAGTTTGCCTTTGATTCAATGGCTCAAATGATAAACATGGCAGTGGCTTGCCTTTCGTATGTGTGTATATATATATATATATATATATATATATATATATATATATATATATATATATCTTAACTGTATGTATGCGTTGTTGCTGTTGAGGTTAGTGTTGCAATAGATTCATGCGTAGTCACACTTGGTCTTTAGCTAACTTCCCTTTTGCCAGAAACTTATTTTATGGCCAGATCATGTCTGGAAATTCCCATGGCACCACTGTACCACCAGCAATAAGCTGCCGTTATCCGAAAAAAAAAAAGTGTGCGACAGAACCATTGCTATTTATGGGAAAACGATCGCCCTGTCCGTGATAAAGTGTCTTTGTTCATGACCGGTCTCTGCGAAACGATGTGGCCCATATCAAACCGAGAAAATCTGAAAAATAATAATCGCAGAAGACTGAAATTTAAAAAAAAAAAAAAATTCATAAAACTTGGTTTAAAATGCGAGGGCTACATGAAATGGAACTCGATAAACGTGCATTCCTGAAGCATCATTAAAATGCCATTTAGGAGAAAGAACGTTCCATTCTTGCTTGGGGAAAAGCATTAGGCAAAAATGCTGGGCTTTCGTTTTGATTTCCTTCACAGTGAGTGTTAGGTGAGCAGCAGGATGAGGAGGAAGGGAAGGAGATCAAAGTGCAGCCGCTGTGATAGCAGGTGTATAAAAGCCCCTTGGAATCAAAGCAAACCTTCACCGCGGATGATAAATTGGCCGAGGGACCTTCGCCACCCCTATTGTTAGGGATCCTAACGCAGCAGAATGTTTTTCGAATATGAATAGCCCCGTCGCTACGTTTGGGTCCCTTTGCTTACTTGTATCCTGTACAGAGTAAATGACAGAGATTAATATACTTGAATAAACACGCAGCTATTTTTTTCTTTTCATTGCCATCATCTTATTCTTTGTAAAAGGTCTCGGCTTCAAAAAATAAGTCGTTTGTAAGCATTCTTTGCTGTCGATTTGCCCACAATCATCATATCTCGACCATTATGATAAACTGCCATTGCAGGTCTTTGTGAATCAGTGATCTTACCAGTTGGCGGGCAAGGCGATTCTTAGTCAGTCATCCAGTTTTGTTTACCTTCTGCTGTCGTGCTGCCATCGCCCATCCAAATACTGAGCATAACCAAAGTTGCTAAACTTTGATGAGAAATGAATCGTTACAATACACTTTCTTATGTGGACAATGTACATGTGTATGTATATATATATATATATATATATATATATATATATATATATATAGAGAGAGAGAGAGAGAGAGAGAGAGAGAGAGAGAGAGAGAGAGAGAGAGAGAAGATTTTATATATATATATATATATATATATATATATATATATATATATATATATATATATATATATATATATATATATATATATATATATATATATATATATATATATATATATGTGTGTGTGTGTGTGTGTGTGTGTGTGATTATTTGAAGTAATAACGAGCAATTTCTCTACAATGTATTATGATAGACATAAGAATTTTAATTTTCAAATATATAATAATTCCTTTTATGTGTTTCAATATACTCAAGAGAAGTTATGGCGTTTGTATTTCGTAGATTCTGAAAGCTGTCCATGTTTGCTGAAATATCAGTATATTGTTAGTGAATGTAGATTTATGGAAAACATACTGTGACAAAATGTTGAAGCTTTATCAGAAATTATACAATGGTAATTTGGGTATATCATTTGATTTACATTAGTTTGCTATATGTTAGTTTGATGTATGTGTAATAGTCATAAGGTAATTTAAACAGATATAAGATATATGATCAGATTCTGAATGCTCTATCACGACGAGTATAATGATCAGTCAAATTGAGGTAATCCCCTTGATTAGGACAAGCCCAATTTTGATGTGATTTTCTTAATTATGACTCACTCGATAGGAACTAATCTTCTTAATAGGGACACGGAATAGGAAAAGTAAGTAGATATTCAGTCCGAGGTTATTGTTTAAGGCTTTACTAGTTTAAAGGTTTTCTCTCCCATTCAATAGTATATTCAGAATTTTCGTACCTTCCTTGTGCTTTCTTATTTAATTTCATGGTCTTCTGAACTGCCGGTGCAAGAATAACCTGGGTTGCAACAGACGGGAATCCTACTCTTGCTTTCTCTACACACACATGCACACACACACACACACACACACACACATACACATATATATATATATATATATATATATATATATATATATATATATATATATATATATATCAGTATATATATATATATCAGTATATATATGTATCAGTATATCAGTACATTATATATATATATATATATATATATATATGTATCAGTATATCAGTACATATATATATATATATATATATATATATATATATATATATATATATATATATATATATCAGTATATATATGTATCAGTATATCAGTACATATATATATATATATATATATATATATATATATATATATATATATATATATACTGTATATGTGTGTGTGTACTTTTACGTGTATTTGTGTGTGTTTGTGTGTTTGTATACTCATTTTATTCATTTATTCATTTATTTATAAGCAAAAACTAAGTAAATCCTTCATTTCCAGAAGGCCTTTCTTTGCCTGAAATTGAAGAAAAATTCCCGGATATTAACCCTTCTTTAGGAGGGAGGTTTCGGAATACTTTATCCAGGGGATGAGTTTTTCCTCCCCTTTTTCTTTCTTTACCGCCATTGTTCAAGTTTCTTTGATTTGCGCTTTTGTTTGCTTCTTTGTTTTCCCTGTCCCCATAAAAGTCAAAGGATGACTTAAAACATTTTTAAAAATCAAATTCTTGATACTGCGCTCTTCCAAAGACTGATTTCAACTGCGCCAGATTTTTTTTCTTTGTAAATTTTTTTTTTTTTTTTTTTTTTAAATTAGTTAACCTTAAGTATGGAAGTAAAATAGCTTCGCAGAACTATTAATTCGTCAAAAATGTTTTATTTTTTTAGAAAAGTTTTAGTAATACCCTACAATTGTATCCTTTGTTCTTCAAGAAAGTTCCACGAGGGAAAATATATTGAGTCAAACTGCATATTTTTGTGCCCATTTTTTGTTGTTGTTTATGTTCGTAGGGGATGGATGTAATTTTATTTTGACCAAAATTTATGAATATTTAAAGTTGGTTATCAGTGAAATATACGGTAACTATATCTTTTGATAAATATACAGTATTAGTGCGTAGTCATATTTCTGTTTTTACAATGAACGTATTTACTAAGTAATTAAGGATCAATATATAGATTGCCATCAAAATACTCACTTTTGTGCGCTGTAGTAACAATAAAAAGAAGCCTTGGAATTTCAAGACAATGAAATCATTACGGGAAAGAGCAGTTTTATCCTCCCAGTGGTTGGGGCAATCCCCATGCTTAGACTTTATAAAAGTCAGTAATAGTTAGGTTTCCTTTTAGCAGTAACTGTAATAATAATAGTCTCTCCTTTATATATTTTACACAAATTGGAATATTAGACCAATGCTGGGGCTCTCTTTTCACCAACAAATCAAGTTATGACTAAACAAGGTTCATTGGTCTCTCCTTCTCTCATCGAGAGGTCAAGGGGTCATTGTGGTTTATAAACATACAATATATATTTTACATATGTGTGTGTGTGCACTAGCCACAACGACTCCTTAGCCTCCCGATTTCTACACACTTTTTGAATACTCTTGTTACTACTGAGCCCAAAATCCAAATGAAGAAATTCTAACGCCACGGGTAGGATTCGAACCCGCACCCTGTATATCAGCATGAGGTTAATGTTAACCACTTGACCACGAAGAAGGATATATGTCTATTCATGCTCATAAGTACATTCATCTGTCAAATTCAGAAACATTTACTTGAGCTGGATTAGACCCAACCTCACCGTCGCAGCCAAGTGATCTGTAGTTTATTGCTTCTTGAGTTGAGATATATGTTGAGTCTGCTGGTTACTTTTTGCTAATATATGTATATTTATAATAATCACAATGATCTCTTAAACTGGAAACGCTTGTCACTACAAAGGATAAGATTCGGGGGCGGGTTGAATCGACCCAAGGGCGTCAGAATTTTATTTGGTTCTCCATTTGGACCGTAGAGGCTTTGTAGTAATAAGATTATCCAAAAAGTGGAAAGGACTCAAGTGGTTAGACTTTTGTGGTTATCACAAATGCATATATATACCTGGTAAAAAATTGGTCAGTAGATTGTATACACACGCACATACATACATACATACGATGCGCATGTGTATACAAGGCTCACAGCGTCATCAGTTTTTACTCATCTGAAATGGTAATGCAAGGAGATGCGTTCTGCGCTTCTGTATAATGTAAAGTGTATCATATGTACAAATTATGCATGTATTTAATTTTTTTGTGATTTTTTTGCATAAATATTCAATGAATAATAAAAATAATTTATGAAGTGGACTTCTAAAGTTCGAAATTCGTTTGTCTCTTCCCATAATACCAGATAGGAGTTCATCACCGCTGTAAACACGAGCAGTCGTTTCCGCAGAGCCTTCTTTATCTTATCCGCATGAGGAACCTCTTTTGAGAGTAAGGTTCGCCTCTGCTTTTAAGGTAAGGTGCTGAAAATCATATTAAGCTTGTTACTTGTTATAACATGAACTTACGTACCAACTTTTTTTCGTGTAAAGATGCAATTTCTCTTCTCGCGATTTGGTAAGAATGCTTTAGTTTTATCCTCAGTCAACTACAGCCATTTTGTTTGTCTAACGTAATAAATATGAATATATATATATATATATATATATATATATATATATATATATATATATATACATACATACATACATACATATATACATACATACATATATACATATATATATATATATATATATATATATATATATATATATATATATATATATATATATATACATAATGACTGTGAAATATTTTCTGTTAAAACAGAATTCCATCAAATATAAGGAGCCCATAAAAGCGCCAAAATGTAGACGGTAATTGCTATATTTCAGAGACCAACTGTCTCTCTCGTCAGGCAAATAGGTAAGGTGCTGATGAGCGAAACAGTTGGTCTCTGAAGTACAGCATTTACTTTCTACATTTTTATGTTTTTATGGGCTCCTTGTATTTGGTGTATATATATATATATATATATATATATATATATATATATATATATATATATATATATATATATATATATATATATATATATATATATATATATATATATATATATATATATTTTTTTTTTTTTTTTTTTTTTTTTTTTTAAATAGCTATATTGACTAGATAAACTTTCATTTCTTCGCACTTTTTGGATACGCTTGTCACTTCATGGCCTCGAATCGTAATTGAATATCAAAGGAAGAAACCCTAGCTCCCATGGTGTTCTGATTAGAGTTCAAGGCTTGTAGTGATGGACGTATCCAAAATGCGTAAAGAAATCATGAGGTCATCCTGGCATATTCAAACAAATCTAGCAGAGGGGATCCGTCGATTCTAGGAATGGAACTGACTTGCATTTAGACTCACATTGGATTGTACTGGCTGATTTTGTGAGGGCTGGGTGTTCGTTTTATTAGTGGTCTCTCAGTTGGCAGTTGATAAGCTTAGCACCTGTTGTTGCACCATTTTATACTTGAAATTGATTACTCGTTCATTATTCTTTGAAGATTGATGTTAGTGTTTGATATGACGGCGACGAAAACTATAAATATCAATGGGGGATTGTTAAAAAAATTTGTATGACCACAAGCTAGTGAAAGTATTGACTGTTTGTTTAAATTCTTTATTATTATAATTGTATACAGTGTACTGTTTGACAAAAAATATCCTTCAGAAACGGTCATCATTTTTGGAGAAATTGAATTATTGAGGTTTTTCGAGACTGCAATGTCACAGAACGAATGAAGTAAGTCACGTCTTGAAATGCTAAACCCGTCCCTGTATTTTCTCTTAAATATTACTTCTTTCCATCTTTCATTTTTCCTCCTGTACAACTCAGGAGTCATTGGAGGATCCCTTCCTCTCCCCGCTATTCATCTCCCCAAACCCCTCTTCTGAATAACAACGTGTGAATGACGTCTGCTTTCAAAACTGAGCAACGCAGCCATAACTTTAACCGTAACAAAAGCGTGCCTAATTCCTTCCCATTTACATTCATTTCATGCAGACCGCAATTATGGTAATATAATCCCTCAGTCTCTCTCTCTCCTCCTCCTCCTCCTCCTCCTCCTCCTCCTCGGCCACTTGTTACGCGCTAAAGGTCGCCCTCGAAGCTAATGGTCCAGCACTTAAGAGATTCATAGCCATTAAAAGGCTTCACCGTCCCCCATTGCTAGGCTGCGGGGTGTGTCGCGCGAAGCTCAAGGGGTTACCCGGTTATGGAGGGGGAAGATCGCGCCTCGAGAACTACCTCCGCCCAGTATCCCGAGAAGGATTTGTAGGATATCGTCTTAAGGCTTAGGTTATGTGAGGGGCAAGGGGCCCAACGGTTGAAGGCTTCACGGAGGCTTGTTACGAAGGTATAAGTTTCTCCATAACAGGGCGGCTGCTTCCTCTATCTCTGGCTCTCTTATCGCGAAGTTAAAACCCCGTAAAAATAGAAAGGACTAAAAAGTTATGATTTTCCTTCAGCCTCTGTGGATTAAAGCGCCCTATCGTAGAGATTTTACGGCGGAGGTTAAAGTTTAACGTTCTTTCTTTCCCTTCCTTTACCTCTGACTTGAAAAGATACGTTGACCAGATCCTGGGTAATGCGGTCGTATCTTTTACAAGAAAATACGTTATGAAGTTGCTGCGATGCCTGACGGTATATTTACATAAATTACATTCATCTATGCCAGTGACGTGGAATCAGATAAAAGGAGAAGATAAGAATTTTTCAACATCGCGAATGATATAGGCAATCTTTCTGAGTCTCTTATCTAAATCTTTGTACAAAGTTTGGGGTGGCCGAAGAATTCTTCCACTCTTGCTGTATTCAGAATTTTATGGAACAATTCAGAGTTTGTGGGAGGATTATTTTCATATATTTTGACTGAAAATTCGATCATTAACAACAGATCTCTCCTGAGTGAATAAGGCCACGATTTTGTTCAGGGTGTCATTGGGTGAGGGGATAAAGTGATATGAGATGAACGAGCTGAAATTCGTTAGAATTTACCAATTGAAAACATCAGTTACTTCTTGTAGATATCGGGCACCCGAACCAACTTCCATTTCTTGGATACCTTCCCATTTGAATTTTTAACGTTTGGGCTTTGTAAATTTAAGATAGCCTAATGTATTGCATGCTTTGTATACATTTTTCCATCTGGATTTTCCAGATCCAGACTTTTTTTAAATATAGAGCAACCTAACCCATACGCATGGCATTTACCCCTCCATTTTAATTTGTAAATATATGCATTGTGAATTCGAGAGTAAATTGCACAACCTACAAAATGAAGACGTTCATGGAAAACTGTGCGAGTTATCCATCCAATAGGAGATGATTCAGATCCCTTGTAATACAGCAGTCATTCTTGCGGAGAGGAGAGGGAGATGTGGTAAGTGGGGATCAAAACCTAATTTGGACGGGGGTTTGACGAGGTTGGATCTTGTGGTTGGGAATGTCTGGACAAGAATGAGCAATCGCGTCTGTACGTTCTCGCCTTTACGCCTTGTATTATTATCGTGTCTGTGTAAGCCTCGTGCGGAAAAGAGGGAACAGAAAAACTGGAAATATTGTACAGTGATTTTTTTTTTATGTTTTGATACACATTTTGCTGCAGAGGGAAGTTGGTATTTAAAATTTATATAAATATATATTTATATGTGTGTGTTACATATATATATAAAATATATATATATATATATATATATATATATATATATAAATATATATATATATAATATATATATATATATGTATATATATGTATATATATATATGTATGTATATATATATATATATATATATATATATATATATATATATATAGCCAAGGCCACAGGAAAAATAAATAAAAGAAGGAGTAGGCGCTTTCGTGTTCTTTCAAACATTTTCAAGGTATATATATATATATATATATATATATATATATATATATATATATATATATATATATATATATATATATATATATATATATATCCTTAATTCTGTATGTATCAGTTATGAATAAGCTTGCAGTCTTTTATGGTATAGCTTATTCGGTTAATCACATAGCTGACTTCTCAGAGATATTTCATGCTCCAGGGGAAACTCCAAATACATGTCCCTTAGTTTGATTTGTGGTTTTAACACAACTTCTCCGGCCAAACAAGTATATCAGTACGTATGCTATCCACTAAATACGATGAATGACGTCAAAATCCTGAGCGAGACAAGCTGTCACAGAGATGTTCCTTGTCAGGATTAGAGAACTGAATAACCAAGCTTTACAGACTATGATTTTTCACCGATTTGAACTTGATCGGATAACGCCTTATGTCGTAAGGATTGTCGATTCTCTGCCTCATAACAACACCACTACTAAGGTGGAACGTCATGCTACACTGACTTACATATTGATATAATAAATCAAGAACTGAAACTAGCACGTACCAAAAAATCTTTAGCGAAGAACCTTTTGCAGTTTATCCCGAAGCTGTTACTTGATTTGATAACTCCCAGTAAGCATATTTATTGTTTTGCCCTTCACGTTTTTCGAGAACCTCCTATTTTTGTTAGATTTACCGATCCCAGAATGCCTTACCTGTGCGCTTACCCATTATCAGCGAGCAAGCCCAAGTGATTAAATCTGTTCAGTTTTTGATGCCCCTGAACATTAGTGCTAAATTTATCCTTTAATAGAGTTTGGACACAAGATTCATAATAACTTGTAGAGAATTGTCGTAGTAAAGAAGTAATATCTTTTAATACCTTAATTTTAACGTACTGTTTATTAAGAGCCTTCTTCTTGTAAGACCGTGAGGTGCATATATCATTTTAAGGTTGTGCGTCCTCTACAAAACCACCAACTACATCTCGAATCCATCTTATTCATTGTGGTTTTTCCCCTGTATGCAAAAAATTTATTTATTCATTCATATGAGTATATGATGTATGTATGAAATAATGTAATTAGCAGCTGACAGTTTTCAAAACGCTTTGCAACCTGGCGCCTCATTGCATCGTTCTTGACGGAAATTTCAGTCAGCAGCAAACGCGAAGGTTCTGATGGACTTCGCATCCTCGTCTATATTCGTCAAATTCTCCCTGGTGTTGGAATCCCGCAGTGGTGCAGTTTTCCCCCAGCCGGGCCCCTGCTTTTTCCCCCCCACATTAATAATTACCCCACCGAGCAACTCCTTCCCTTATAATTGGTCATTTCCTCCCCCGCCGTTCCACATCCCCGCCTGCTCTGTAGTTGGGGGAAGGGGAGGGAGCGGGGAGAGAAAGCCGAGACGTCGAGAAGTTCTTCCCCTAAAAAATGGGGGGGAAACCATATTCCATTAATGGATGGGTAGGAGGTATAGGATGAAGGTCCGACAAGGGATGAGTTGAATACGGGGGAAAGGCCCCTGGGCAACCTAGTAGCGTAAAAAAAAGGTCGTTGATTTCGACCATTTCCCACACGTCAGAAAAATCACAATGAATTCGAGGCAGATGCATTTTGCAATAGTTAAAGAGGAAACCACCTCAAAAGCGAATATACTGAGAGGAAAGGGTGTAGGGAAATTCCCCTTCATCCACTAGGCGCCGCGCCGTGGCGTTTGAGTTCGTTTCGAATTGACTCCCGAAATATTATTGTGTAACCTTTCATGATCATCAGCAAAGATAAGATTAAAAAATAACTCATGCCTCTATGTGGCGTTGTATGTGGAAATGCAGTTTATAGAGTTTACATTCAGTATATGGCCAGTCATATTCATGAATTTTTTATATGAGCTCATTATATATATATATATATATATATATATATATATATATATATATATATATATATACATACATATGTATATGTATATATGCACATAACCTATACACATATATGTATATATATGTGTGTTTGTGTGTGATTATTCTGGGGCTCAGAATACACATCAGAAAGGAAATACCAAGGAAAGACATCCTGATCCTTTAAGGGTATATTGTTAATGCCGACGTTTCGCGACAATTCTGAAGTCGCATTTTCTATGGTATAAATTATTTTGCGAGCACTAGTATCACATAATCTCCGTTATCATACATACCTACACACACACACACACACACACACACACACATATATATATATATATATATATATATATATATATATATATATATATATATATATATATATATGTATGTATATATGTATACATATATATATATGTATGTATGTATTGCTAAGAATAAACTCTTGAAGTTAAGAGGACAAGATTTTACTTCATTTTCTTATTGATTTAAACCACAGTACTCATTGCAATGCAATGCAACTTATTAACGTAAAAATGTGTGAATAAAGATAAGCAGTCATCTAAAACGTTCACCGCTGTTTAAAATGCTTTGAGGTCACATCCTGAAAAATAAACATGGAGAATTTGAAGAAAACAAAAAAATAAAACGAAAAAATGCGAAATGGGAAAAACGTTAGCACGTAAAATTCAAATCGAGTCTTTGTAAGAGCAAGGGAAAAAGGGTTGGAATGTTCCTTTTCCTGATTGTATTGGTTTATTTTTCTAATTCTACTTTCTGTTTCCAAAGAGCAAGATTGTCAAAATATTTTGCAACGGTCAGCCTGAAGAATACTTGCCAATTTAGAAATATTCAAGCGATCCAAGTATTAATAACAATAGCGTTTTGCATTAGATGACCAAAAATAAGTGTGAAAAGAAAGAATGAACTACAGGAAAAAATCCAAGTTCTCGAATAAAGGGTAAATGAAGAGAGAGAGAGAGAGAGAGAGAGAGAGAGAGAGAGAGAGAGAGAGAGAGAGAGAGAGAGAGAGAGAGCCTCAAGATGGAAAAGCCCTTTTTCTTCACGGAATGACGTATAATCTCTTTTCTGAGAATATGGCTTCTGTAAATCACCGGAATCGGCGTTAGTTCAGGGTTTGCTAAGTCCTGTTTGGAGGAAGTGATCAAGGGAACGGGTTCTCGTGAAAGAAAGTCATTTTGCAAGTCTTTCAACGTTTAAGAAGAGTAAATGACACTTAGCAGTTTTATAGGCCACATTCCTCAAAGTCGTAGGTTATTTAGCAAGGGATACGAGGTTGGTTTCATGCATGTGTCTTGATTTATATGACTTCTATTTATATTTCGTTAAGAAATGTTTTCCTCCTCTTTGATATTTACATGGAACCACGTGTATGTGTTTATCTTATGCCTGTGTTGATGACTGTATAATTTTGTGATTTTCGACCATTCCTAAAAATAATGAAATATGGTCAAGGTTAATGTTATAATGTTGCTGGGTTTGTCGCTGCCAAACCCAGGTTCAACCGGCAAGTTCGGCAGCCAGTCAGGAAGCACCCTGGCTGTCGCGTGCTTGTCCGTCACACCGAGATCACCTGATACACCTGTCCTTGGTCACCAGCCGGTATTTGTAACTACATTTCCGTCTGCTCCTTTTATCAGGAGCGGATCATATCTTGACAGTATTCTTACGAGGTACTCTATGAGTAAGAGTCCGTGGTAGCATAAAGACAAACCTAATCTTAAACAACAACAACAACAACAACAACGACAGAAAACTAATGGGCTCTGAACATCATTTGTATGAGTTATCCTTTACGGTGTTGCTGTATAGTTCCTCATTGGACGGGTGGGTACTGTTCTCAGCTAGCACTCTGCTGGCCCCCGCGTTCGATTCTCCGACCGGCCAATGAAGAATTAGAGGAATTTATTTCTGGTGATAGAAATTCATCTCTCGTTATAATGTGGTTCGGATTCCACAATAAGCTGTAGGTCCCGTTGCTAGGTAACCAATTGGTCCTTAGCCACGTAAAATAAATCTAATCCTTCGGGCCAGCCCTAGGAGAGCTGTTAATCAGCTCAGTGGTCTGGTTAAACTAGGGTATACTTAACTTATTTACTCAAAATGTAGGTCTCACATTTAATCATGGTCTTCAACAACTGATATGTACCGGAAAAATTTTTCTGCTTTCTTCTGATAATTATTATTATTCGATTTCCTTGCTCTGGGTCTTGAACAAGATTCTACTCATTACATGTATCTTATAGTTATGTTCTCTTAAAATAAAAAAAAAAAAAAGAAAACTTGGTGCTCTCTCTCTCTCTCTCTCTCTCTCTCTCTCTCTCTCTCTCTCTCTCTCTCTCTGGTACTGGAAGAAGGCAGGGGCTGAAGTACTTGCAAACACTTCTACATGAATACGCGCGTTCGAAGAATTTCCATCAGTACTAGATGATTTTTGCTTTGCGTACCATGACAGAAGGGTAAACAGGTTTTTTTTTTTTTAGGTTACTGGGAACTCCGAATAACCATCCTACGTAAGCGAGCGATACTTGACAATTTTTTGAGAAGCATGGCGGCCTTAAAGTTGAAGAAAAACCTATAGCAACGATTACATTCTAAGGCAAAAGTGCTATGACTGGGTGGTTCGGTGGGTTTCAAGACAAAGGTGAAGGATACATGATCGAAGCGTGGAGATAGAATAGTGGTATATGTTGGAAAGGCAGATGAATGGGAGAGAGTTGGAGTTTGAAGCTTATTTCTTTATTTTAACTTAGGATATAGAATACTCTAGGCCAGTGTTCAATCGGTAAGGCCCAGAAACATATGTGAACAGCAGAACCGCATGAATGAAATAAATATTTAAATAGGAGAAGTTCCAGCTGGTTGCTTTTAATATATACTTTTATCTGGATCACAGTTCATGTATAAATGCTCTTGTATGGATTGAATAGCTTCTTACATACTGTAGTTACGATTGAAACGTAATTTTTTCAGACGGTTTGAAAAGGTTTTTTATGTGTGTGTGTGTGTGTGTGTGTGTGTGTGAGAGAGAGAGAGAGAGAGAGAGAGAGAGAGAGAGAGAGAGAGAGAGAGAGAGAGAGAGAGAGAGATTATTGTGTGAATGGAACGAAAAGAGCAAAGGAATCAGGAGAGCGCCGAGGCACATGATGTGGAGACTGCGGGGGGAAAATGAGGTGTAGATTTACCTAGATTGTATTTGCTGGGGGGATAACAAATTTTATGGGGCCTCTGGGGTACGTAATTGAAACCTCAGGCACATCAAATCTTTTCTAATTTGAAAAAAAAAAATTATAACGTGTGCTTTGCTCATAGAAGAGGATTCATCTGTGAGTGATAAAGTGCCAATGGGTGTGTTAAGTATACCTTAGTTTAACCAGACCACTGGGCTGATTAACAGCTGTCCTAGGGCTGGCCCGAAGGATTAGATTTATTTTACGTGGCTAAGAACCAATTAGTTACCTAGCAAAGGGACTTTCAGCTTATTGTGAAATCCGAACAGCATTATAGCGAGAAATGAATTTCTATCACCAGAAATAAATTCCTGTAATTCTTCTATTGGCCGGTCAGATCAGACAGGGGACCAGCAGAGTGCTGGCGAGAACGATGCCACCGTCAGCTGAACTAATGGATGTGTTAATAGGAGGAAGTAAAGCGTGAGAGAGGAATTTATGACGTATAAAGTGAAACAGTAAAAATAAATTTTTAAATTAGAGATGGAAAAAACTCTGAGCAATAACTCCTTCTCTGAAGGACATTATACATTTTTTAAATGAAGCTCTACTTCTATATATTTGGTAGACTATTTGACTGAAGGTGGATGGCAACGAGATGAGGAAATATTGATCCCTCTCCAAGGGTGAGAGCATGTGCAAGTAATTCTTTACATAACTTGTGACTAATAAGGAGTTATTGCTTTGCGTTTCTCAAGTTACTACAGGTCTGGCACACAAAATAAGCGTGCTTAAATGTTTCTGTCAACAGAGGTTCCCAGGGAACAGCCAAAAAGTTAAATTTATAGAAGCAAAGCACATTTACGAGTTTGCAGGTAAAGTAGTTACTCGTGTGAAGCAGAACCATTTAATTGACAAGGATGTGTTGTGTACACATGGATGTTTATTAATGTGATTACCGGATAGCGTGATGAGGAAAGTTAGGAAAGAACACACGTGATTGTGTTTCCTCTTTAAAAAGGAGGTCTGCAAATAGTAACACGAATGGTTGGTGTTTGCACATGCTGCTGAATATTGTGCAAGTTTATTCTGTTTTCAAAGTTTGGAAATGTTCTAGAAAAGGAAGTCACCTGAAACAGCCTAATAGGCATTTTGAACATTACGATGCAAAATGGCACTCTGTTTTCGATAACATGTTGCATATTAGTGAAAGCATTTCTGTAAACTCCAAACGGGAAAAAAATGTATCGAAAATAAGATTGCAAGGTAAGTGAGACCAGTAATAAAAAACTTATTATGCCGACTTTACGTATCTTTTGAATATGAAATATAAAAAAATATTCATTCACAAAAATGTGATTCGCACAGTAGGAAATAGCGAAAAGGTGCAGGAATCTACGAAAACTCAGAAAGAAGACAGTACAAAAGGCGAAAGTGGGATTGTTTGTAGGTATTGTTGAGAGCCAACAAGTGAAGTATGAGCACTGGGTGTGCATGAGTGAAAAAGAGTGGAAGCACTTGACACGAATTGCTTTGACATGCCGAGTGGGGAGGAATGAAAAAGGAAAAGATGAAGAGTTACGGGGAGGATGTAGAAGGAACTTGTGGTTCATGTCGACTGAAAATTGTATTTTGAGGCGGCTTTGGTCTGTGGAGAGGGTGGAATGCGAAACGTGCTTTGGAATGACAGGTGAGTTAAAAAAAAACAAAAAAGTTAAGTTTACCTTAGTTTAACCAGACCACTGAGCTGATTAACAGCTCTCCTAGGGCTGGGCTCCGGAAGGATTAGACTTATTTTACGTGGCTAAGAACCGGTTGGTTACCTAGCAACGGGACCTACAGCTTGGTGTGGAATCCGAACCACATTATACCGAGAAATGAATTTCTATCACCAGAAATAAATTCCTCTAATTCTTCATTGGACGGTCGGAGATTCGAACTCGCGGCCAGCAGAGTGCTAGCTGAGAACGGAACCCACTCGACAGTAGGATAATATATGAAAATAATAATAAACCCCGTAAAAGAGAGTGATTATTGCAGTGAGAATGCACGTGTACATGTACATGAAAGAGGCATATAACATAAACCCATTAGAGGTAATATCGCGCGTATTCGAGACGAGTCATGTGACATACAATTCTGTTGACTTTAGATCGCACGAGGCTGGCGTATGTTTTATTAAAACATCACAAGGGTTTGTCAGGTAAGGAATCATAGGTCCCTAATGATGCCTAAAATTTTTTAGGGACAGCTATAGGTTTTTGTAACCGATGTCTTCATTTTTGTTTCATTAGTGGTCGAATCATCAAATACCGTTGCTAAGGGCTTTCTCTCCTTATTTCACTTTTTTTTTATACCTGTATTCTTGACTCAGTACCCTTGTTATCTATTCCAAGTATGTCATCTCTCTCTCTCTCTCTCTCTCTCTCTCTCTCTCTCTCTCTCTCTCTCTCTCTCTCTCTCAGAGAGAGAAAGAGAGTAATGAGGGCAGAGTATGCATAAAGGGACAAAAAAAATTAGACGGAGAAAGGGTTAATTAGCTTGAATCTTTCAATGATATCCAGTACAGGTCCTCTTGAGTTTTGACTTGAGTGTAAGACTAACCGATGTAGGTTGGGCATCCAGAATAAGAAATAAAAAAACTGAAAATGGGCATACGAAAGTAAAATTATACACAAGATCTTAACGCTTTATAAACATGAATTATGGCATGGCAGTGAAACTACATCTAAAAGATGTCGAGTTGAGAGAAAAGCTTTTACACAGCAGAAGAGGACAGGACAGCTAGAAATGATTCCCAAGAGAAACTACCGAATTCCTAAAAAGGGAGACGGAGATGGCTTGGATGTGTCCTTCTCCCAACCCCCGTGGGAGAAAAGTAGGTGATAGTGTCAGTTGGGTACTTGTGACACCAGAAGAGTTCGAAGACCTAGGTCTACTTGGATGAGAACGGTGAGTAGGGAAACAGGCAGTTATGTGGCTGAATTTCACGTTGCTGGAGGCGATGATGATGATCATGACGTCGTATCTTTATAGGTTTTTATTGATTTCTCCTTTTAGTATTCTATTTTGTCTCAGCAGGACAATGATCTTATGCTTAGATTTTGTGACTATCCAATGTCAATAATTTTTTAAATTGCTTTTGTTATTGGTATAGATAGATCTAACTTGTGATTTTTATTCGGTTTCCGTCTTTTTAACGTTATCTCATGGTCTTGGAGAGGGTGTTTTTGTGGTAATTATTAATATATTAATAATTACTGGAATAACACGAAATAAAGGAAGCACGCACTTCAAAAACAGTATGGCAAAATTCCTTTAATTTTTCACCTCTTGAGCGCTGAAGCCAGCAACGACCCTGAAAGCAGAAATTGTCCGTCGCTTTCATGAAGTCTCGGTTTTTTAGCAGCGGGAATATTTACAATTTCATTACCATTCCATGGCCTCAGTTGAATGGCGAAAATATGTCCATGGCTGAATCAGATTCTTTTATTATGATTCTGAGACTCCCCCCAGTTTTATTCATTGATAATAATAGGTTTAGTGTTAATCGATTTTATTACTTCTGTCCGATGATTAACAAGGTGAAAGGCGAGTTGTTGCTTCTCTAGGTTATGTTTTGCCCATTAGGTAAGCATCGATTATGTATTTCATTGTTGATTCAGTTAGAAACACTTTGCCTTGTAATTAATTGAATAACGACACCTTAATCTTTTTCACATCTACCATTAACTGTTAATCCAGTTCCTTAGGCTCTTACAGTTTCCATCCTTTCTTTTGGAACTGGTTGTTCCCCCACCAGCGTTTTCATTCGTTTTCAGTATTCCTCTGAGATGTTTCTAACTTTCTATTCCCTGTGTGTATTTCATTTCCAGATTGTTTTCGCTTTTATACCTTTGAATTGGTTCATTTCCCTCTATTTACCCCACGGTCTCACTGCTTCTCTTTTAGCTCGTTTTTATTTACCTCCGCTCGGATTATTAATTTCCCCTCCGGATCGAACTCCCTCCGAACTGGATCGGAACCTTCTGTAAAAATAGCGCGTGGGGAAAGGATGGCCTCCCAATGCCTTTCAGAGAGAGAGAGAGAGAGAGAGAGAGAGAGAGAGAGAGAGAGAGAGGAGAGAGTTTAGGCTGACATAGAACTATACGCTCTGAGAGAAAGAGAAAAAGGTCGAGAGAGTGTTCGACCTGGAGCTAAAGGGAGAGAGAGAGAGAGAGAGAGAGAGAGAGAGAGAGAGAGAGAGAGCGAGTGAAGTAACTGATGAATTGCTGTAGCCTGGTTGGGCGAGGATTACCTCGTCGAAGGCCTCCTTTCTTCTTATTATTATGTAATGATATTCATTTTGACTGAAGCCTGATCATTCCACTCTCTCTCTCTCTCTCTCTCTCTCTCTCTCTCTCTCTCTCTCTCTCTCTCTCTCTCTCTCCACAAGGTGCGACCCACAACAGTCGACTAACAGTTGTGTACATGATTTACTGCTATTTCAGAAGAGGCATTGTGGATCTTTAAGGAAACTCACACACTGGGAATGAATCCTGCTCTGTTCGTCATAGTATGAGCTCTACCATCTGTGCTGCTAAGCGCGACTTTTTATTTCTTTAACATACCCATCGAACTCATTTTTATCGTCATACAAATTAGGTCGTAAAGTGGATGGTTGTTCTCACCCTCCCTATTACTTATAATTACGGCCAATCATCAGAAATATTCTTGAGGATAATTACAACCCTGATTTCATATCGGTCTTTCTTGATGACCCTCGCCGTGATCGCTTATTGGTCCGTCGGGGTTTCACAACCAATTACCAGATCGTAGAGGCCGCTGAAGTAAGTCCCTCCGTCGATGGACTCGATCTCCCCAAGTAATCGCCTTCCGATTGTGTGTTACCCTAAAATTATGGATGATTACCGTTGAGCAGTGAGCGAGTGTTACGTAGGGCCGGGCCAAAGATGTCTGGCTCAATAGAGGTGTCAGGGAAATAGGGAGAGTGAGGGTACAGTATGTTTCACTTGCTTGCTGGGTTCGAATCTGGCTTCCGATGCTTCACGGAGCTGTTGATTGGCTATGGTGGTGTTACATTGTACGTATAGCCTTTTAAATCCTCCCGATAGAGTATGATTTAATTTTAAGAGTTTAAGAGTTATTTAGTCATTTTAATTTCCCTCTTTTCAGAACTATGTAAAGCGCGTATGAAACAGATTAGAGAACGCCGGGATATATATGTTCCGAGTTTTAAAAGGATTAAATAATAATGAAAACATATAGAGTCACTGGATTCAGACCAAAAAAAAATTTCATCAGTGTTAGTCAGTATTTCTACAGGTCAGGAGATATTCTTAGAGGTTTCTAAAATTTTACGCACTGAAAGGAAATTAATGTGAACTTTTCTGTGATATGTAATCAGATCTTTTACAAACACTGGGTACTCTGTCGTGAATTGCACCACAACCATGATTTCTCCTTTTGAAATTTTTTATTAAGATTTTTATTGACATTATTTTGATCAGTGATTTTTATCGAGATTTTTAAAATGATCAATGATTTTTATAAAGATTGTTAAATTCATCAATAATTTTTATCAGGATTTTTATACTTCTCGGTAATTGTTATCAATATTTTTATATTCATCAATTCATTTAATCAGGATTTTTGGTCGGTAATTTTCTTGTCATCATTTTTTGTAATGTTATTGTTGACAAGATTTTTGTGATCAGGACTTTAGGATTTTCTTTTTTTTCTATTTTTGTTTGTTCAGTAGTTTTATCAAGATTTTTTGTCCACGATTTTTTTATCAAAATTTTTGTCGTCAATATATTTTCAAGACTTATTTGGGGAACAACTTCCATTCGGCGAATGCACTGGTCAGAAGCGAAATAAAACCATTTACTTTGGGCCTATTGAGATGCAACTTCTTTTGCAGATGCAAATCGGGGACAGTGTACCGTGAGAACGCGGCCATAGGGTGGCTGCCTCGGTTGCCGTTGAGTGTTCGAGTTCATGTGTATATCAAAAAGCTTTCTGCGATTTTGTGTGTGTGTGTGTGTGTGTGCATGCATCTCTCTCTCTCTCTCTCTCTCTCTCTCTCTCTCTCTCCTCCTTTATTTTATCCTCCCCCCCACCTCTCTCTTCGGTATTTTAAATCTTAAACTTGTATTTTCATCGCAAAAGTCTCTCTCTCTCTCTCTCTCTCTCTCTCTCTCTCTCTCTCTCTCTCTCTCTCTCTCTCTCTCTCTCCACCTTTATTTTATCCTCCCCAACCTCTCTCTTCAGTATTTTAAATCTTAACCTTTATTTTCGTCGCAAAAAAAATCTCTCTCTCTCTCTCTCTCTCTCTCTCTCTCTCTCTCTCTCTCTCTCTCTCTCTCTCTCTCTCTCCAGCCAGTGGGGTTGTGTAGCTGTCAGTGAATGCCTGAGCTTGACTGACAGTAGCACAGCAATAAAGAGAGGGGGGGAAAGTGATAGCTGGTAGCTGTTAAAAATGACAGAGGTAGGGGGTGAGGCGAACCATATCTGACTGTTTATTTGACAGCTATTGGAATATCAAAAGTGATGTATGAAGTTTGGAACAAAGGTAATGTCTGGTTTTCATGTGACCTCCATAGAGTTACAATCACGCGTAAAAAGCTGAAATTGCATCTGTTACAAAAACAGTGATACGTCGAACGAATTTACGATATTTGCGGTTTCGAAAACGACCGTTTTAATTTGGACCGCTGGATGAATGTGTTTTGTCCGTCCTGGCCTAATAATGAACATTCGTGATTAACTATAAGATAATTTTTCGTTCGCGCACCGTAAGTGAAAAATATTAGATAACAAAATGCATTATTGAAATCGGTTCGTTAACAGCATAGCGTTCATGCCTTGCACATTACATGTCATCACCAAATGTAGTTAATTCATTTTCAAGCCAGTCTAAATCAGTTTTGAATTATAGTGTTGGTAGAGAATTTATATATTTTAACTTAAACTTAGTCTCTTTATGACATACTTTTTTCATATACCTTACACATTCTTGGTATATATCACCTTTCTTGAATTATCTATAGAAGAAAATTTGGGCGTAATGATGTAAAGAGATTGTTGAGCCACCTCTCCTTTATTGGGAGTGAAGTGTGCATATTGCACCACATTAACCTTCAAAATTATTGTAATTTGGTGATCCGTGATGTGGGTGTCGACATGAATGTTTCTTTGTTTATTTTTGATAGGTATTTTTATCATTTGTGATCGATTTTATAATTTTTCTTGAGTGCATGGCTTACTGGCTAGTATCGTAATGCATAGCAATGATTACTAATGTAACTGCATGGAATGTAGGGTGAAAGTGGTCGAGGTAATAACTTTGTTTTAGCATTCGTCCACATGATGCGCAGGATTACTGACAATGAGCAACATACCTGGCCCAGCTCTTATGTATAGTTCCTAGAAGTGCATACAAAGCAATGGCCAGACCCTGGTAGATAACACTGGCTTGCGGGCTAAACTAAGTGAGGTTATCAGCAGAGTGTCTTCGCGTGTGTGGGAGCGATTACTGGCACTACTGGGGCACAGTGGCGACACCACAACTATGCAGCCCAGCTTGGGCTTCAACGTCAGCTAAAAAAAATATAGATGTAATACTGCAACAGCTTTTTGTCCATAATGCTTTGGGGAAATCAGTCAAACAGCCGAACCTGAAATGACAGGTTATGCAAGTGCTGTAGAGCTTAGCAAAGGAAAATGGGGTTTAGTTAACTGGATTGGTGCAAAGATCACAAAGGAGTAATTACAATGGATGAACAATCAGATAAGGTGTATGGCAAAAAGCATGACTCTAGTTGTATCCTATACAAAAAAGTATTCATGTGGGTGATTAAAGGATACTCTCCCGAGGATGAAGATCGAAAGTAGTTTAGACACAGAAACGATGAAAAAATTTCTCTCTAATTATTATATTTGTCAGTAGGCTAAAACGAAAAATCCTTTCAGACGAGAGATTATGGCACAACAGCTTAGTACACTGCCAATCAAGTTTGACCCAAGAAGACTTTCCAAAGATGGTGTGATCAAGACTTTCAGGAGAAACAAGCCGCAATATCATGGGAGTTGCTGACTTCAGGTCAGCAACACAAAGTTAAAGAGACTCCGGAAAGGTAAAGCTCTGCAGTTGCTAGAGTAGAGGAGCAGTAGTAAACTACCACAAATGGTCACACTGCAAAGCAACTTAATGCTATAAATGTGAGTCAGAAGCTTTGGGAGATAACACAAGGCTTGTAGTAACAATAACAATGGTACATACCTGAAGACTGAATGATCGTGCAGAGACAAGTAATGATCGAAAACCCGTTACCATACTTAGTGAAGAAGTTGTGGCACAAGGGCTAACATATTACCCTCAATTCTTGGCAGACTATACAACCAAGAAAGACCTCACCAAAATTCTCATGAGTAATAATAAGCACAAGGGCTTCATGCAAACAAGGATGCCTCCCCAACTGCTTTCTCAGAACTGATTGCTTACATCTAATAGGTGAATGTATCTAGTGAAGGTGTGAAGGTACTGAACCCCAGTTTTAGACCTGGTGATCTGGTCAGACTCTACAAAGAGAGACTTGAACTGCCGGATGGTAGATCATCCAATGCTCACGTTACTCGACTGAAGGACCAAGTGGTTTTTCACATCCCCCACCAGCAAACTCATCACCAAGGGAGATATCATACTGGCCTCTTAGAAGGGTGTCGACTCAATCCTGTCACCAGCAAGTAATATGGCTGCTGGTATGATGTGACAGAACATGCTTCAGCAAAAGTCAGACATCAGTGGTACATATCATGAAGTATGTGTCGAACATGTTGTTCCGCCATCAGTGCTCCAGTTTTTATGTATGATCAAGCATGGTGCAGGTATCAAATCCTAGCTTCAGCTGGGCACATCACAGTCTGACTTTGCAGTATCACAGCCTTTACACAACTGTGAAACAGGTTGTTTTTTAGGTCTCGCAGTTGTAGTCAGGTACATGAAAGATGGTGTGTGGTGTGTCCACCAGCAGTTGTTCACAGCTTCAGCACTTGACAGCATTGGTCACAACCTTACTGCAAGTACGGCTAAAACACCTTTCCATGGACCCGTAGTGTCAGATTTACAAAATCCAAGCCTTGACCAGGCTGGCGAGGACAAAGAACCATTCAAATGGAATGTAGAAATGATTTTTGATATTGATACCATGTGGAGTGCCAAGAAGCCATTCATTGCTGGAGTCACTTTCATGATGTAGAGCATAAGAAAGGTAATGTGCTCTCTACTTGAATGCTTTGCTGGCTGTAACATTGTGTCTGGCCTCTATGGGAAAAAACTGCTGCCTGGCGTACATGGAATATGTAAGATGACACTTCAGAAACATTCACCAATCTCAGAAAATATCTAACAACAGTGCTGGTGTTGACCTTCAGAAGCTGGAAAGATTTGCTGTCCTTATGTACAGCAGATCTAGTGCAGTAGCTAGTGCAGATGATGAAAGACTTAATTTTATCTTTTGCTGGAAGCGGAGATCATGTTATGACTCCATCCCATCTATTATAAATAAATGGATAAATAATTATATAACTTATAAAATAGGATATAATTTTTATATTTTATTATTACACTGTGCACCCGTGCTTGCACATCCATGTAGTTGAAAGTCGAAAGTCCGCAGACACTCACTGGTCTTTGCTTTTACAGCGTATTGTCTTAGCTCACGTATGTAAGGTTCTGCTGAATCTTCAGCTTGACTGCACGTATGCTTTTACTTATTTTACATGCATAATTGTTCATATGATATTTACTTCGTAATTCAGTAATTGTTTTTTGATATTTACTTCTTAATTAAACATAAATTTTCCTAATCAATAGCCTCCCTGTGGTGTGACATTGCATCGCCTCTTATTGCAACATATTCATTTGAAACTGGACAACTTTTCATTTCCGTTAAGATTGTAAAAAGAGGAAAGTCATTATCTTTTGTTGTTAAAGCGTTACCGTTTATAACGTATTTAAAAATTATAAATAGATTCAATGCATTCAATCTCTCTCTCTCTCTCTCTCTCTCTCTCTCTCTCTCTCTCTCTCTCTCTCTCTCTCTCTCTCTCTCTCTCTCTCTCTCTCTCCCGAAAGGTACAAACAGGAAAGATCTTTTGTTCATCAGTAATGGAGATTCTGTGTTTATCTCTTAATTACTCGCAGCATTCCTATCGTTGGGTATTCACGAAGAGGGGTCTTCCTCCTTTACCTGATGCATTTATTCTTCTCATCTTTTCTGTTTTTTCCTCTCTTCTTTTCATATATCTCGGCCTTCTTACTTATAGAAAGGCGGCTTTCAAAAGCGTTTTAGAATTCTCTCTCTCTCTCTCTCTCTCTCTCTCTCTCTCTCTCTCTCTCTCTCTCTCTCTCTCTCTCTCTAAATGCTGATTTACAGATGTGTATGGAAACTTCTTTTCTCTAACCAAGATCCATGTGTCAGATTTCCTTTCATTTTGCGCACTAGTATATGAATCATTACATTCTTAGCAAATATTCTTGAAATACCTTATCTAACGCTTAACTGAATTTGCGACTTGATAAAAACCATGTTGGTAAAAAACTTTTTTTGGTTACTCGCGCACCTTAATGGAGAAGTAAAATTATCTGAAACCACTGACTAATAATGAAAGAACAGTCTTTATATGTTGTCAACTGAAGGAGAGTTTGATTATCACGCTAGTGACTTAGTGAATGAAAAATTCAGTGCTCCCCAAACCACTTGATACTACCTGATGTTTTCCCATTTTGTGGTCAGTGTTAAGTTGAAACTTGTTATATTAAGTATTAGGTCAATTGGGCTACTCGTCGAAGATTTAGCAACCGCCAAATGAGAGGGAAAGATGGAGAATCACTAGTATAACGAGTTAATTTTAATACTGGTGGACAGTAAATGCATTTATTTCCAGAAACCATTGTTGTAAATATTTCCGACTTTTGAAGGACCGAATGGTCGTCTTCAAAGACACAACGTCCACTTGGCGCACAACAACGCCACAGACACTTTACTTGAATAATTCTTCACTTGTAATAATAGCACATGCTGTACACTGGTAACAATACACTAGTTTTGATAACTATGAAACTAAGTCAGCAGTCTTCTACATTTAATTAATAAGAACTCAAACAAATGGCTGTAGCCAACTGTCTAATTAACTCCACTTGAGTTTTACTGACATATGCTGTACTGTTGACTGAGCTGCACAACTTACTGAACGCCCTCCCCGTTTACCAACAAAGCTGCCCCTCTGTAACATATATATATATATATATATATATATATATATATATATATATATATATATATATATATTCATGCCTTCCGTAGTGTTCTGGCCCTTTCTCTTAAATGCTATTCTTTTCCAGACTTTACTTGACTATATACAACAACTTGTTTACAATGTAATGCTACTGGCTTTTGGAACAAACGGGGACTTAAATAAACACCTCTAACAGTACGAGCAATACTTACGACAGATTGGCATGGAATGAGTGAGGGACGCGTTATTTAGTGAATATAAAGCCAATACAATGCTACTACATGCATCAACTCTAAGCGAGAGAGCTTTTTAGGCTCCTCCACACACCATAAGAGACTTACCCATCGTTAATACCGATTATATTGCTTGTCTTGATGAATGTCTCGAAACAAAACACAGCAATTGTAATAAAGCGCATATTATAGTCAGTATGGGCGATCTATTTGTATTTATATCTAAATACATTATATTACCAAACTCTACCAAGCGACACAGAAACCAGTGTAGTCTATTTAACTAAATTTTATACATACATACTTGGCAGTGAAAATCTTTTACAATATTTTACAAAACTGTTTTCATTTTTCTGACGGGAAAACTTTTCGTGTTCATGTAGCATTTCGTAATAAGTTGAAGTCAGTAACTTATATTGATTTCCCTGGAAATATGGGCCTTTGAATTTCTGGTCCTAAGACTACTTGTGTTTTGTAAAGGATGAAGATTTAGATGGTTCGGTTTTCTAAATTATTTGTAAACTTGACTTCAATAATTGTATTTTCGACGGATACTTGACAATGAGGACTGTTAGTTCTGGAAAGCTTGTAACTTTTTTTGAATAATATCTCCGCTAGATACCATCCAGTTCCAATGAGGTCCTGTTAGTGATCTTCTAAATATATGTATAGGTGAGTCTAAATGTTCTAATTTTGCAATTCAGGATTTATATGTACCGGATTTTCTCGACTTAATTATCTAGGTATGTTGTCATTTCTCACATAATTGAATTTTAGTGATTAGAATTCATTGCAAAGATATTGCCCTTAATGACTCATTGTAAAGATATTGCCCTTAATGACTCATTGTAAAGATATTGCCCTTAATGACTCATTGTAAAGATATTGCCCTTAATGACTTATTGTAAAGATATTGCCCTTAATGACGCATTGTAAATATATTGCCCTTAATGACGCACTGTAAAGATATTGCCCTTAATGACTCATTGTAAATATATTGCCCTTAATGACTCATTGTAAAGATATTGCCCTTAATGACTCATTGTAAAGATATTGCCCTTAATGACGCATTGTAAAGATATTACCCTCATTGACGCATTGTAAAGATATTGCCCTAAATGACTCATTGTAAGGATGTTGCCCTGAAAGACTCATTATAAAGATATTGCCCTTAATGACTCATTATAAAGATATAACCCTTAATGACTCATTGTAAAGATATTGCCCTTAATGACTCATTGTAAAGATATTGCCCT
Organism: Macrobrachium rosenbergii; assembly: GCF_040412425.1. Taxonomy (NCBI): domain Eukaryota; kingdom Metazoa; phylum Arthropoda; class Malacostraca; order Decapoda; family Palaemonidae; genus Macrobrachium; species Macrobrachium rosenbergii. Next base: position 39,061,292 of record NC_089791.1, read on the forward strand.
TAATGACTCATTGTAAATATATTGCCCTTAATGACTCATTGTAAAGATATTACCCTTAATGACTCATTGTAAAGATATTGCCCTTAATGACTCATTGTAAAGACATTGCCCTTAATAACTCATTGTAAAGATATTGCCATTAATGACTCATTGTAAAGATATTGCCCTTAACGACTCATTGTAAAGACATTTCCCTTAATGACAAATAAAAGCTAAAATAGTATATCTTATTACGGAAAATGTTTGCTGGGATTAGATGCTAGAAATAAATGTCTTTATTTTCGTCATGTAAAAAGTATCACCTTAAGAATGTCATTTTCTCTTTTTTTTCTCAGTAAACCGTGATTTAATGAATGACATTAAAATTGCAATCATTACTTCTTTGGCATTTCTTAAAACAAAATTTCTGTTTTCATTATTTTGTCACCTTAGCAACTGAAGCCATTAGGTTACATTCAAAGAGTAATTAGGTTTCAGGTTCTTTTTTTTCGAGCCTCGTAAGTTTTCATTAAATGTGAGTTTAGAATTGTTAAACAATTACGCTCTCGTGCCGGAGATCGTTAGATTTCGTTGAGAACCTTTAGCAGACCTATGATTTATTGGCGGTAATTGAATCTTGATCATGCAGTTCGAAAGCTGCAGTGAAATATATTTCATATTATTATTTTTCTTTGTTAACTCCATTAACTCAACAGGGTCCGTTAAATCAACGCAAACAAATGCAAGACTTTTTTTTCTATGTCTTAACAGATGTCCAGCTGGATTGATCCTCTTATGAGTATTCCACTTTGTTAGCGGTTTTCTTTCTGCCTCCAATCACAAGGATCTCTCTCTCTCTCTCTCTCTCTCTCTCTCTCTCTCTCTCTCTCTCTCTCTCTCTCTCTCTCTCTCTCTCTCTCTCTCCGTTAATCATTATTTTCAGTCTGTATTCACTTATACAAGTAATACATCTAAAAAAGTCCACATTTAATATTATTCACGTTTGACAACTTGACCATTCTTTCATACACTCCAGGAACTCCAGATTCATCTCGACTTCTGAAGCGCCCCCGATATCTTCTTTTTCTCACATACTTTTTTAATTTACATCATTCTTTATTACATCAACCAGGCCGCCATTTATCGTCGTAACATTGCTTTATCCTCTGTTCGCTGTTAGGTATTTGCAACTCTTTCTTGTATAGTTAGTCTTCACCTTTGTTCCTAAACCTCCAAGTCTCAAGGCTTTCTTGTTTCCAACAGACTTTTCTTCTTGTTCTTCCGTGCAATTATTCAATTTTTTGTGTGATTGGTCGCAGTGAAAATGACCGAGCATTAAATTCTATAAGCATTATTGTATTTCCTTATTGAAATATTCAGCGTAAACAAGGATGCCAATTGTCATACCCTATTTTCGTAGGAACAAGGTTATTGGTCAGTACACATTTTCTTAATCACAGTTTTTCTTGCAATCGATCATTGAAAATTTACTATTTCTATTTCGCTTTCCCTCTATTACATTTATTAATGATAGAAAATTTTTTTCGGCTGCCAGCCAAACAATATACTGTATTAAATTCAGTCTATAAAGATTTAATTTTTGCTTCAAAGATAATCAAATACATTATAAGATTAAATTTTTGCTTCATCTCGTTTGAAATGATTTGTTCTCCTTTGATGTTTCTTAAGAGAAAATTTAATTGTCTCTTGGTAATATAAAACGTTCATGAATGATCGCCTGAAAGGATAAAGAAGAAGTAACATGTGGAAATGGAGACAAGAAATATCTCGGAACACGTAAACCAATTTTATATTTTGAAAAATAGAGAAAAGACTTTCCGTATACCTACAAATCTTATCAAGTTTGTGTACGTAAGGTGCTTAAAAGGAAGCAAAAATATGTCTTTTTTTTTCTCTCTCTCTCTTCTTCTTCTTACCGGCCCCCTCAGGGGGAAATTTACTCTTCCATAAAACTTTCAGAAGATTAAAACTTGCTTAAGTAGTTGTAAAACGTCATGGAATATTTAGCTGAAAAGTTGTCGACGGGGAAAACTTATCATCACTTGGATTAAGAGATAGAAACAGTTACGAGGATTCATTTTCCTTTTATTTAGATACGGTAATAAATCATCCTGGAAGATAATTAGTCTGGGAATATTGATTATGAAGAAAGAATACAACAAACGACTCTCTCTCTCTCTCTCTCTCTCTCTCTCTCTCTCTCTCTCTCTCTCTCTCTCTCTCTCTTCAATCGCCGACAGAGTAATTAAAAAAATACCGTATATTTGTAAATATATGTGTATGTATGTATGTATGTAAAGTTATCGTGAAGATTTTTTACTTTGCTAATAAGTTACTTACATCACATTCAAAGGCCTGCAAACAAAGGACTGTCATTACAGATTTGAAAAGATTATTCTCCAAGGTACTTGAGGTGGGGCCTATGTAATTCCGCATTGAAACCTGGATTGTGGAGTAAAACATGGAATATTTCAAGATGTGGCATATAGCATTGCACATCTCAGGAATTTAAGAAATGGGGTCACAGATTTCAAACAACACAATGTGACATTGCAAATTCATGGCAGTAGGATTTCGCACTTCAGAATCTCATCCATTTTCAATTGGAACTCTAACGAAAAATCTTGTGAATTTCCAGTTAAAAATCGACACGCTACAGATTTATTTATTCTTTGTTAAACATTTACAGGGTTACCTATGACAAAGATTTCTTCGACCTGGAAAAGCACTGTAATAATTTTGCCTCTTAGGAAACAGTTTTGCTTGTTTTCATATAGTGCTTTCGAAACGCTATCGAGAGATGATAGAAAGAGTCTGATTGCGCGAAATTGTATCCAAAATATGAACAACTACGTCATAGATGGTGTCGCCCTCATTATCACCATCATCAGCATCAACATCATCATCATTATTCCATTTCCCTTCCTCTCTGTGTATAATCCCATTAACAACTCGTCAGAAACTCATCACTGGGCTCATTGTGTATTTGAGGGATCAACGAAACTTCAACACAAACTCATAGTTTGTCAGACATCAGCAGAAATTGATAGATTCGTCGGACAGGCTAAACTCTGATTAATGTGAACTCTCCCTCTCTTCCACCTCTCTCTCTCTCTCTCTCTCTCTCTCTCTGTGTGGCTTTCGGGTTGGCTTTAGGGAAATACAGTCGGGTCCTCCCTGTCCTCCATTCCTACCCAGTCTCTGCTGAGCGAAAGATAGTGAAATGACCCTCTTCATTATGGTATTATTCGTTACATACCTTTGGGAATTTTCATTCGGTTTCATGTGTATTCTTTTACCTTTAATCTGGAGGGATTCTTTTTGAAGGGCTTTCAACGTATTTAATGGGTTTCTTTGTTACTTTATGGTGGATTCAGACTTGTTAATGGGCTGCCTCTTCCAATTCGTGGTCTCTGTTTGAAGTCGTCTTAATTATTCTTCTGCATTGCCAGTGCCACATTGATTATTGCTCTCACTTAATTGTTTAACATTTTTTGTTTGTTTGTTTTATAAACGGGTCTTGTTAGGTGAAATTAGCTTTACTGAGTACAGATTGCGGAAGATTTTTGCCTTTGAAAGTAATCTGATATTTGAAGTTTGTTTTGAAGTGTTGGTGCCCCTTTTGTTTGACATGTTAAATACCTAACTGAATCTAAGACGTTGATATCAGTCTTGCCCACATTCATAAGTAAACCGACATCTTTTATGAAGTCAGAAGCTAAAACTTATTGCTTGGGAATAGAATTGTAAATCGTATACATGTAAAAAAAATTAAATATTTTTACATGTCGTGTCTGAAGACACTGAAACGTATGTCTTGCAGGAACTAATGAAGAAAATACCTGCAGAATATATCATAAGAGATCGATGTAAATTTAAACCTTGGCAAAATAATCACTGACATCATTTGAGAGTCATTTGTTAAAAAGTTGAATCTGATCTATTTATGGGATTCTGTATGTTAATATTACATGAGATTTTAGTAAGAAGAAATTGAATCAAATTACTAAGGTATGTTACAATTAATCCCCCGGTTCGAATGTATTTCAAACATTTGCCTATCCCCATAAAAGTTGCACAACGTCTCGGTTTTAAGCAGAGCGTTGGAGGATATGATATTGTAAAATAAATTGGCAGTTTGGAAAGACAGTAATTTTATGAAGTAACAATTTGGAAAAAGTATATCAGGATTAACGGCAGAATGGCTACACACTGAATTTTATACATAACAAAAGACGGATAATTAAATTCCAGTGCGCTAAAGATATTTGAAAAAAGAAATTGAAATTGCTGCCGTAATGGTAGTGGTTACAAGTTTAAAATATAAGTCATATGAACTGCGTTATTCTTGGAAATTTGACACTGAATTTCAGTGTATTTAGGGATTTTCTTTCGATGTGCGTAAAGTAGGTGTTTAGAAAGTTTGTTCTTTGTTTCAATACTAATGTATTTGTTAACTTTATAAAAGTCAAGTTTCGCGATTGTATCGAAGAGAAGAGCTCCAGGATGAAGTTCATCATATATTAATCTCTCTCTCTCTCTCTCTCTCTCTCTCTCTCTCTCTCTGTAAGACTTCTATTTTAAGGTAATCACTCAGTTTACAAGTTCACTCTCGCTTTTAAAGACTCAGGTTATAAAAATTCTCTCTCTCTCTCTCTCTCTCTCTCTCTCTCTCTCTCTCTCTCTCTCTCTCTCTCTCTGTGTAAGACTTCTGTATTAAGGTAGTCACTTATATAATGAACTCACTCTCTGTTTTAAAGACTCAAGGTTAAAAAAATTCTCTCTCTCTCTCTCTCTCTCTCTCTCTCTCTCTCTCTGTAAGACTTCTGTATTAAGGTAGTCACTTAGTATACGAACTCACTCTCTGTTTTAAAGACTCGGGTTATAAAAAATTCTCTCTCTCTCTCTCTCTCTCTCTCTCTCTCTCTCTCTCTCTCTCTGTAAGACTTCTGTTTTAAGGTAGTCACTTAGCATACGAACTCACTCACTCTCTTAAAGACTCGGGTTATAAAAATTCTCTCTCTCCTCTCTCTCTCTCTCTCTCTCTCTCTCTCTCTCTCTCTCTCTCTCTCTCTCTCTCTCTCGTATATTTGGTATGGAATTTTTCCCAGGTCCCCCTTCAGCTCTGGCCAACAAAAATGAAGATTCAGTGATCCATTTTTCAGCGAGATTTACTAATAAGGCCAATGCGCTCGCCTGGCAAAACCCGAGAATTGTTTGCACTGGGAAGAAGGATAGGACTCACATCCCAAGCTAAACAAGGAAGAAGGAAGGGAAGAAAAATGAAAAAAGTCAGAGAAGAATCATATTATTTTTTGCCTCGGGCTGAAGTCTTAATCTACAGTGGGAGGTAGGTCTCTCTCTCTCTCTCTCTCTCTCTCTCTCTCTCTCTCTCTCATATGCACACGCTAAGGTAGGTTTATTGATAATATTCCTTTAAACCTGAAGATATATTTTGTCGAGCATCATTATATTTTGTTAGTATTTTGCTCTTACTGTGTCCGTGTGCATATTTACAAGAATGTGTGAAGATACTGAGAAAAAGCAGAATTATTAATAAGTAACTTTTTGACGGATAGACTTAGACACTTCTTGGAAAACAGATTGACTGAAAGTTATATCAGTATTCGTGAATTTTTCGGCAGCCATATTTTAGAACACTATCAGAGCTAATTAAAAATGGTGCGTTTATTCAATTATCTGCATTTTTAACACATTCGTACATGCATACACTTACTGTATATGCCGAAGCCAAAAACATATCAGATATAAATAGGCATTAAAACCCAACATAAATTTTGATTATTCAGAATTTTTTTTTTCAAAAATGAGTTGGTAAACAAACAAACACTTCGTCGACGCACATTTCCTATGCTTAACTAACTAATTAGCCGGCGATCAAATTAGAAGTAAACACAACTCGTGGCACGCTACAAATATTAAAGGAAAAAAAAGTTGATCTTAATGATAAGGTCGCGTCAGCATTTCTGTATTAGTGAATCAATACTTTTGGGTGGTCTTTAGGAGCGACTATGAATATAGTCTTCATTGGATATTAATTTTCCTTCTTTGGCTGCCAAAAGTCATCGTTGTATTTCGTTAACATTAATGTGATTGTAGACACAGCTTTCAGACTTAGAATCATTTTCATTTTTATTTTATTTACCGGTGGTTTATATAGATATTGTCAGGGATATCTTTTGACAAATATTTCTATGTAAGCCGCATTGTATGGGATTATTTAAATAACCTAGGCAATGCCAGTACTACCTTATACTGACACTCAAGTTACATCGTTTTCGAATTGGAAAATTGTGCCCTTTCTAGAAGAGTTTGACATAAAGAAACAATATACTGTAGATATATATTTTTTCCTTTAGGGCAAAATAAAACCATCGACCTTGGGGGAAATGTGTCAGAGGTACTTATAACGAACAACAGTAAACGATAAACAAATATATACATAAATTGGAAATTCTCAAGCGCTAGGGTACGTGACTGGAAATTCTCAAGGCCAGGGGTACGGGACTGGAAATTCTCAAGGCCAGGGTACGTCATTGAAAATTCTCAAGCCCAAGGTATCGTGACTGGAAATTCTCAAGCCCAAGGGTACGTGATTGGAAATTCTCAAGCACAAGAGTGCGTGATTGGAAAATCTCAAACCTAAGGGTGCGTGATTGGAAATTCTCAAGCCCAAATGTACGTGATTGGAAATTCTCAAGCACAAGAGTGCGTGATTGGAAAATCTCAAACCTAAGGGTGCGTGATTGGAAATTCTCAAGCCCAAAGGTACGTGATTGGAAATTCTCAAGCACAAGAGTGCGTGATTGGAAAGTCTCAAACCTAAGGGTGCGTGATTGGAAAGTCTCAAACCTAAGGGTGCGTGATTGGAAATTCTCAAGCCCAAAGGTACGTGATTGGAAATTCTCAAGCACAAGAGTGCGTGATTGGAAAATCTCAAGCCTAAGGGTACGTGATTGGAAATTCTCAAGCCCAAAGGTACGTGATTGGAAATTCTCAAGCACAAGAGTGCGTGATTGGAAAATCTCAAGCCTAAGGGTGCGTGATTGGAAATTCTCAAGCCCAAAGGTACGTGATTGGAAATTCTCAACCCCATGGGTACGTGATTGGAAATTCTCAAGGACAAGGGTACATGATTAGTAATAATTCGTAATTTCATACTCACCCAATAGGTGGCGTACAACTTTGGGAAAATAAGGAAGAAATTATTTAATGAGAAAATAGAATTACAGTCTGGAAGAGAAATATTGGTAAAGGACGATCGTTGGTTGAAAACGGAATCGTGCTTGAAGGCATAAATGGTAAGCGAAAGAGAGCTGACCTGAGAACCAGGCGAGGAGTTGCGTTATTTTGAGACTAGCGTTAACTTACAGGTTAAGAAATAGAAAATTTTTGCCGTATGTGACTTTTCCATTACAGTGTAAGGTTAGGTCAATTAAATATAAATATTATATATATTTATATATATATATATATATATATATATATATATATATATATATATATATATATAATATATATAATATATATACATATGTATATAATATATATATCTACATATATATATATATATATATATATATATATATATATATATATATATATATATATATATATATATATATATATATATATTGAACCACTACATTATTAGAGAATTGACTTGTTAAAGCGAAAACAATTTATGTATTACTATATATATATATATATATATATATATATATATATATATATATATATATATATATATACATATATATATATATATATATATATATATATATATATATATATATATATATATATTATATAATATGTATGCGTGAACAGTTGTATATGCATGTAAAAATGTTGGTGATTTACATTGTCTACTTAGGTTAATGCATACTCAAGTTCTTGTAGGAATCTGTGTTCGTGCGCAAGTGTTTCTTCAAAGGTAAAATAAAGTAGAAAATGAAAGTGTGAGAGAGAGAATAAGAAGAAATTGAAAGGGAAGAGGAACACTACATCCTGCAGTAGTGATATGAGAAAAAAAAAAAGAAAATAAGAAATAAGAGAGACAAGACACAAAGAGAGAAGGTGGGAATGGTGGTGGGGGGGGAAGAACGAATGGGAAGGGGGTCGAAGAGCATTGCCTTCCGCTGTAGTGATCCCAGCACGTCTTTCCTTTAAATAACTTTAAAACCCAAAACTTTTAGGAAGGGATTCCTATCTCGCATCATAACGGAGCCATTTTGAAAGTAATTTCAAAAACCCTTTTCTTTAGAAGTGAACGTTTGCCGGGACAGTTTCTTCCAGTTTTCTCTTGCGTTTCACATTTCGGTTAAATCTATTCAACATTCTACATGCCATTCATGTTTACAGCATGATTGAGAAAATTATAATGAACTCCTTTCATCTCAGGAAAAATTTAACTATTAGGAAATAGTTTTTTTTCTACGACAGAAACGGTTGATTTATGTGAATATTGTGAGTCAGTTATAAAGCAAACACATTATTCAAGAGTTAATTGCTGTTTTCATGAGATTTTATCAAAAATTGTTTTCATGCCAAAAACAGAACCATAAACTTGTTTTTTATTGCTTTGCAACAATTTTTCCATTGCTAATAAAGTTGTAATCCATTAATGATAACGTTACCTAACAAAAAAATCGTGCTTAAGTATTCGTCTTTCTTTTAGCTTTCCCGTTGTTAGGTGTGTTCCCATATACACATTTGGGTCGTAAGACTTCTCCTTACAAAGGAGTAATGAAGTAGACACGGACTTCATTTAATCCTTCCCTACAGTGTTTCGAACTCTAGGTAAAGACCCTTGAAGGCCTATTTAGAAATTTCCTCTCGGTATGGTTCAAGTTTTACTCTTGCCTTAAAGGGAACTCGTGCTGCTTCTTTTACAGGTATTGGATTCCCTGAACCTCTTTGCTTCCTTTTGATGATCAGTAAACTTTGCAGTTAAATTTCTTCCCCTCTGGTATTGCTTGAAACGAAAGTTATCATGTCTCTGGTTCAAAATATACTACGAGTTTAAAAAAAAAAAGTGGGGCGCCTGATTCTTGACGGTTGGTGAAAATTTATTTTTCATAACGCCTAAAAACTGACATATTCATTAATGCTGGATTATTTCTACTGTATATACCAGCAGCAAAAGCGAGTCGGTAAAACGAATGCCATTTTACATTTATTTCATGATACAAAACATTAGAAAATACTTCAGTTTCAATTGGGTTTTGAAATACTGCATTCTCTCCTGAAGCAAGGACCTAAATTTGGAAGAAGAAATATTGAAAAGCACAGTAGCTGAAATTGAAAGCATACCTAAATCGTCAGCGCGAAATGACAGCAAGTAGGAAGGAGTCGATCTTGGATGATTTGTTTCTTGTAAAAGTGGTACTAATATACAAGAAGCATAATCAGAACACCCTGAAAGTTTCAGATAACCAAAAAATCTTTGAATAACATTGGGTAGGCAGTTTACCATTATGAGCCCGTAGCTTCAGTCGCGTACTACAGATACAGGCACCATTTAAATTTGACTTAATCAAATTATTTTGTAGCAAGATAATTAAGGCTAAAGGTAAGGCGGGAACCAAAGTACCTGAGCCCTTTGATGGTGGGACAGTTCCAGCTAACAAGCAGCCGTGTGTTAGGAGTACGGTTAAGTGTTTTGTTTCCACGAGTGCTCTTGAATTATTTGGTTCATTATCAGTAATTACAAGAGTCCTTTGTTCCTAGGGGTTTAGAACATCTGATGTTGAATCAGAGTATAAATTAAGCTAAGCAGTACAGTAAAATAACTTTAGAATATCTCTCTCTCTCTCTCTCTCTCTCTCTCTCTCTCTCTCTCTCTCTCTCTCTCTCTCTCTCTCTCTCTCTCTCAAAATAGTCCCTTGGCTATGTGCAAACAAAATCTTGAATATCCATCCCGCGAACCTTAGCATCATTAGAGAAAATCTTTTCCTCTGGAGAAACTTTAACCTCAGACCCCCTCCGGCTAAGGCATAATTAGCTTAAGATATTCATAATTTTCAAGATCCTTCTGGTTCGTATGAGGAAGGATTTTTTTTATGAATTGCCAGTGACCATGTTTTGATTTTTTTTTTTTTTTTGTCGTTATGCCCGCGCGCGTATATACGTGTCTTTGTATACCGTGTACATGACATTAATACGTTCAAGGTAATATACAGTATATGCACGTGATGTACATAGCACTCTTATTTTGTCTGATTAATTTTACGACGAAGTAGGAGCTGAAATTAATTAGCCTCTCAGAGTTTGATATTTCATTTTAAAACCTGAAGAACTCTCGATTATGGGAGCTGTCTTGTTACGTAATTAATAGTAGTCTCTTTATTAGTTGGTACATGATCAGTTGACATCAGCTGGGTGCAAAGACAGCATGATTGTTATATTACCAACCATTCAAAATACAGTATAATTCACTGATAAAATTGTTATCATGCACGCCCTCACCCGTCCATGTTGCTCGTCATTCTTTCGGACGTTCAAATAAAAAAAAATATTTTTCCTTTTTATTCTGTTAGAATATTGTATCCTGCGAGTTACTTCCAAGGGCCTAGAATTCCTGCAAATAGCTTTTTGTTAGCGGTACTTCTGGAAAGAGAATCTGTATGGCTTATTAGCTATATTTCCACTGCGCCCTGTCCTCAAGGTGACACTTTATGAGACGGCTGTGAATGGTCATGTCTAGCAAAAATCGCAAAAGAAAAATTGATAACATCCTTGATGACACTAGAGTGTACAAACCTTGAAAAGAGATCAAACTGACAGATTTCAGTTTGCATTTCTGAGTAGATTGCAGAAACCGAGGCCCAGGCTGATGGTGGTCAGTTCCTACGTGTAACAAAGCCTTAAGGCATCTATATCCTGACAGTGGCTTGACGAGAGCCTGGTAGGCTGTAAGTTCCTCATTGGGCGGGTGGGTACCGTTCTCAGCTACCTCTGCTGGCCCCGCGTTCGATTCTCCGGCCGGCCAATGAAGAATTAGAGGAATTTATTTCTGGTGATAGAAATTCATTTCTCGCTATAATGCTGTTCGGATTCCACAATAAGCTGTAGGTCCCGTTGCTAGGTAACCAGTTGGTTCTTAGCCACGTAAAATAAGTCTAATCCCTCGGGCCAGCCCTAGGAGAGCTGTTAATCAGCTCAGTGGTCTGGTTAAACTAAGGTATACTTAACTTAACCTGGTAGGCTGTGTACGTGGATATCATTCGCTCCAGCTACATTGATAAAAAACTTCAGGACTTTATATGTTTTTGTTTTCCAGTGAAAGTTTGGTTCTTAGTTTCAGATTCGAAAATGGGAATGGAAAACCCTCTTCCTATTCTCAGTGTACTTAAAGAAGAAGAGGAAAATCATTAAAAAATTTGAATGATATGGACTGGTTGTAAATATTTCGCTATTGTGCTGTTGTTGTAATGAAAGTTGAAAAAAATTCAGTACACTGGAAACCCATAATTGTCGAAGGTGCCTGAATGCTTAAGAAGAACGCTTCGAGAGCTACAAGCGAGCTGTCGCCTCTGACGTGAGCGGGACATTCAATTCACTGCGGTACTTTGAAATCCATCAACAAAGAACTAGGCTGGATCCATCAACTCTTAACCGGTAATGAATGACCAGTATAGTAATGGATAATCAAGGTAGCATAAAAGAAGGGTACAGCCGAGGAGAAATGGGAAGATTCTGCAACCAGTGTAATAGTAGTACTAAGGACCTAGATATTGTTGCAGCCTACCTCTGGCTCCTATTTAAATAGGAGCCAGAGGGATTTTTCCTTTGGCTCCAGTTTTCATTGAAAAGTCATTCATGGTAAATCTTTTTTAACATGTGCTCTTTAATAAAGGCTAAGCTGTGTAGACAAAGCATGCTAATTTAATGATTTTGCCCGAGCTTCTGCAGTTTAACGTCCTCCAGCCGGCGTTAAATAATGACAGATGGAAAGTCTTCGTAAGTAGAATCTTGACAGAAAAATAGAAAAATGGCCATGAAAAAAAAATGTTATATCAGAAAAGATGTTGAACTAATTTTCTTAAGGCTTCAGCTTTTAAAAACTACCTTAATCACGCATTATGACTGATACATAATGCATATACATATACATACATACATACATACATACATACATACATACATACATACATACATACATACATACATATATATATGTATATATACATATATATGTATATATACATATATATATATATATATTTACATATATACATATACATATATGTGTGTATGTGTAGATTTGTCACTTTTACACACATGACTGTTTTATAATCAGTCCATAAATACCTCTTGATGTCAAATTCACTTTACCTTAGGATTAACGTACGCCTAAGAGGAATTATAATTGATAAGTGCATCTTTTCCTGTAGGGATTCAAACCTGTACCTTTTGTTTCAGGTACAATGATAGACAGTCGACTTATCCAATGGACTATGTGAGCGAATGTCGACTATTTATCACTGCATCGAAACCAAAAGCCACAAGTTCGAATCGTGACCGGGACCAGAGTACTTATCAGTTACAATTTCTTGCTTATAAGATTTCCTAAGATTAAGTGAATTCGGTATTGAATGATATGGTTGCTTAATATTTCGAGACCTGTTGCTCTTTAAGTCAATAACCAGGTTTCACAATAATCACTTAGAATGTTTTCATGATGAAGTTTACAATTCAAGAAAGACTACTTACTGGGACCTCAAATCAGTAAGTGAATTTTTAAATTTATTTTGAGAATTTCTTTGCAGTGTTAGGGCTAGAGGGGAAGAGGTGTCATAAAGAAAGAATATTTATATTCAGAATAATCGACATGAAACACATTCTCTCAGTCTAGGAAGAAAACGAGGTGGAAATCCATCAAGTAGGACTTCCACCATACAGAAGTAGTTGTGCAACGGCACGAGCGCTATTTTGTGCCTTGCCTGGACTTCTCGGTAGTCTCCTGTTGGTTTCGGTAATGAGTCAGTGGGAGGCTGTCTGAAACAGGTGCGCTTTTAGCTGCAAATTGGGAAATCCTCGGCAAGCCGGATGGGGTGGCGCGTCCCTCGTTGGGCCGGGTCCACGGGTGGGAGAAGTGACGCATTTTGGTGACGGGGACCGTAAGAGAAGTAAAAGCAAATAGGAAATGTAAATGACAACAAACGCACGTTGGAAGGATATGAATAAACAAGTAGAAGTGTGTGGTAACTAATGAACTATCGTGTAGAAATTGCTCTAATACTGGTGGTTCGCTAATATCTGTAGAATATAATTGCACAGCAATTTAAGATTGACATATTTACAGAGTAACAGCATATCTATTGTGTGTTACTGTAATTGGATTTATGGCTAACATGCAATTTTTCATGTATTTAGATATCTTTTCTAAAGACAGGTATAGGTCGTGGTTTGGATCTGAAGAATTCAAGGGTAAATTCCCAGACTGATAGGAATTATGAATAACAGCTGCGAAAGTCATGGTTTAAATCTTGTGAGACTAACTAATAAACAGTCTCTCGATACTAGATTTTGCTTAACAGAACTTTCAGTATTTTCTCGACATAGGAAAGAATGATCGTGTTAAGATTTTGGTAGCCAAACAGAAATGAATGTTAACACTTTCTTATTATTTTAAGTAATATTTTCAGAGAGAGAGAGAGAGAGAGAGAGAGAGAGAGAGAGAGAGAGAGAGAACCGCATCAGCAAGGCAGTAATATGATACTCTGCTATCGTCCATTAGGTCTGCCAATGACGAGCATTTCGTGCGAGTCACATCGGCGTTCGAAGCAAATGGGCGCTTCTAAGCGTCTCACGTAACTGTACAGTTGTATGCCTTCTCATGCATTATCCTTCTGAGCAAGCTTCGAGCTCATTGTAGAGTATAAAGACGCTAACGACCCTCAGAGCACTCCATTCTACCCTTCGTTAGCAAGTGGAGTAACATCGTTATAATTACAGCCTCCCTAAATACCTTTCCCCCTCACTTAACTGGCTTCCTGCCAGTGTCCATCTTCGTATTACTCCAGCAATGTGGCATTATAACTTCCTCTAGCCAGTCCCCCCGCCCCCCCCCCTCACCTGGTCTTCCTCCCGGAGATGAACTCCTCGGCAAACTGTCGAGTAGATGGGAACTGTGCTGAGCACAAACTCATAACGCGTTAGATTTGAAGTAGAGTGTAGACTGAGCTGGAGAGAGAGGGAGATAGAGAACGTAGGATCTTTGAGCCAGAGTCTGTCACGTTAAGTCAGTGTTTCTTGTATAAAAAGATAATATAAAACAGTACGTAAATCAGGAGCGTCCGTGTAGTTTGAGGAATATTTGACAGACAGACTAGCTAATAATAATCATCAGAATTACAACTACTATATATACGGTCATGAACTTTGTCATATATTTTTGTACAATTAACGAATACCAATTTTTGGAAGAGTACTATTACTTTAATGTCATTATTGTTTGTTGTAAATTTGCAGCCAGGATTTACATGTAATTGTTTGTAATAAATCCTTTTATTCGATGGTCTGCAATAACTTGTTCAGTGCCCTTAACTCATTCGCAGTAGAATATGTATTATGCAAATACTAGGAAGGATATTATATGAGTGAAATGAAAAATAGATGATTGTAACTTTCAAATTTGATGAGCGTTAATTGCCATCATGGATGCAGTGAAACTATTTTTTAAGGAAAAAATAAAATCCTACTTTTTTTACATATTTATCATTTAGCAAATGATAGCTTCAAGCAGAAATGTATATGAAATCCTAACATTTCTGGGAAGCACTTGTGCTTTTGTTTTCATTTTATTCTTATATATTGGTATACCATCATAGAGCGTAAGCAGAGACTTTGTTTCAAAAAGAAAAAATAAATCTGTATACATATATGTATATATATATGTGTGTATATTTTTTATTTTTTTTACACGGGGAGAGCACAGCCGTATAAAAAGTGCCATGGTAAATGGGGAAGAAAAACTGTTCGTGTTCCCTCTAGTGGAAGACAAATTCTTGTATTGAAATAGGATAAGAGCACTGTTAATAAAGGAAGCGGAAAACAGAATTTTAAAAGTGTTGGTCGTGTAAAAAGAATTACCTTATAAATATATATATATATATATATATATATATATATATATATATATATGTATGTATGTATGTATGTATGTATGTATGTGTGAGCATGTGCGTGAGCGTTTGTAATGTAGATACATATATCCCAATGTCTTTGTACGGTTCGGTGATAGGCTGTGGAGCTTAATACCAGTTCATCAATTTAATCATTTTCATATTAAAATTAGTAAACATATATAACCCTAGGGACCAGTCTTAAGCCTAACATTGTATGGTTTTCAGCCATTTTTTTTTTCTCCTTACAAATGGAGGGACTAGTAACTGATATATCATTCAAACTTCCAAACACTTTGTAAGGGTACATTTGTTATTGGTTTTCCCTTATGTAGAAATAGTTGGAATCTGAATACTTTTTTTTATCCTGTGAATGCAGTCACTTGATATATTCATTCTACGGCCTTCACTGCGATGAAGCAGAAGCAAATGTTTTGAGCATAAATATAGTCTTTTATACAATATTTACGATCATAAAGCAAATGCAGACATGCAACAAGAGCATATACAAATAGCTCCCTTTCAGTTCATTCATTTCCGAAACAGAAGTTCCCTTGCTTATATCCAGTGTCTCGAATCTTTCCCTTTAGTATTTATGACGCGAGTTTAAACTGACCTAGGAAATCTTAGTCACATCCATAACTCATCATTTCACCCTTTTATTCAGTGAATAATACGTCATTATAATTGGAGCGACGTCTCCTAAGATTTTTACTTGTCAAACGAAAGAAATTATGCCTGTTCTATATCATGACGGATAGTGGAGAAATTGTTGGCGAAAATTATCACAGGAAATCTCCGAATCACCAAAAGACAAGGAAGTAAAAGTTCCAATTAAAGGGAATTGATGAAATCTGGAAAAAGGAATGGCGGATAAAAAGTCTCTTCCTTTCCATAGAAAATGATTTGCTATAAAAAGTGAAGAAAAAGTGGAATCTATAAATCAATGGACGATGGAAGTTGACAGTTGGGATCGGCAACAACGGTAGAGGTAGGTCAAGGGGAGATTTACAACAGCATCCCGTGCTCTCTCTCTCTCTCTCTCTCTCTCTCTCTCTCTCTCTCTCTCTCTCTCTCTCTCTCTCTCTCTCTCTCTCTCTCTCTCTCTCGCTAGTTGCAGTTTCCATATTCTCAGGGGCATTGTATTTTCCTTGTCCAGAATATTCAGTTATTTTTCACCAGCACTACAATTTTTGGTTACTAAATGAAAGCGAGAGAGAGAGAGAGAGAGAGAGAGAGAGAGAGAGAGAGAGAGAGAGAGACAAGAGGGTTTTGTGTTTCGAAGGCGCAGGAATTAAAAACAACAATTTAAAAGATTATACAGTATTAATTGTTATCTCCCAATTATCACTTTATTCTGTCAAAATATCTTTCTTAATATTCCTGTAGTTTTCAAACCGTAATATTATATAAATATATATATATATATATATATATA
The DNA here is from genome assembly GCF_040412425.1 of Macrobrachium rosenbergii. Classification (NCBI taxonomy): domain Eukaryota; kingdom Metazoa; phylum Arthropoda; class Malacostraca; order Decapoda; family Palaemonidae; genus Macrobrachium; species Macrobrachium rosenbergii. The sequence goes on from NC_089791.1 coordinate 39,077,882, forward strand.
TATATATATATATATATATATATATATATATATGTATATTATATATATATATATGTATATATATATATATATATATATATATATATATATATAGGTGGCTTGTATTTTTGCTTCATTTGAGCGATTTCAATTTTAATATTTCTTCTTTGATGGCATAAATGTCAGGTCGTCCTTGTGATATTTTCTTTAAGCAAAGATTTCTAATATTCTTTCTCTTTTGATTAGGTTTTCCTAGAAATGAATCCGATGAACCAATTGAGGGCCGATAGACGGCCTGAAAAATTACACACGAAAAAGGGAAAATCATTTTCACATTGCATTTCGGGCGCCCGTGAGTGTCAGCTAAATATACGTACGGTACACGTATCTGAACAGTATTTTTCTTTACGGGGACTGAGAGAGAGAGAGAGAGAGAGAGAGAGGAGAGAGAGAGAGAGAGAGAGAGAGATAGGAGGAGGGAGGGCGGACGGGGGGGTAGAGAGAGACGTAACCCCAAAGCGGGTAAAGAAGCTTGTATAATGATGTCATAAATGACGAAAAAGAAATGACAAATCCGCAAAGCGAATTGCAACTCTGTGCCTCGTTTGAGGTTTGGGAGAACGCGAATGAAAACAAAAGAAAATTGCTGGATTTTATGGAGGACTTCATTCGGAATATATCAAAAAGCTGCAAAAATGTTTCTTCAAAAAAAATTTCGCAATTGCAGGCTTTCTGGGCGGCTTTGATCTTATTCATAATTATTTTTACCTGCGCTGCAAGTTACCGGCTGGGTAATGAAAAGAAAATAAGCATGATTTTTGCGTTTCAAAGGAGCGTTTATTTTTGCCGCGATTAAAATTTTGTTGCTCATTCCTAAAACCCTAGTAGTTTCAACGCCAGACTGTATAAACGATCAATCAAATCGTAATCTCTTGTGGTTTTAAATAGCAAATTGAATGAGAGAAACAGTCAAGAAGATAGACATTTGGGAATTCGCACACTTTCTCCAGATGTGATTGCAGACCAGTAGCCCCAAAAATTTTACATACAGCAACAAGAGAAAACCGAAATACAATCAAGGAGGAGAAAGGGATGGGGATTTCTGAGTCTGAGAGAGAGAGAGAGAGAGAGAGAGAGAGAGAGAGAGAGAGATTGGGGGAGAAGGTATAGGCAGGTCCTTCCCTCTCCTGGTCGTTTTAGTGGATATATCCGATTTCCTTCCTTTTCATCCCTTAAAATCTCAAAGAAAAAGTCCCTCAAGTGTGGGCGACAAGGGAACTACATTATGGGAGTAAGAGATTCACCGCTAAATATGTGGGAGAGGAGCAGAAGAAAGGGAATTCTATCGGACGGAAGAAATAGGGCGTTGAGATGCGATATGTTGGGGAGTTAATCATTTTGATAATGGGAAGGATTCAAAATGGATTTTCTTTGTATAGACCCGACGCCGCAATCATTTCTTGAAGGAACTGATGTATCCAAATCTTTGGTTATCGTGCCTAACAATATATCAAATGCTACTGAAGCAAAATTGTCCGACTGTGAAAGACTGAGGAATTGTCTCAAGAGATATTACTGTAGAAGCAATGAGTTCTTCAAAATACTAAAAAAAAATATTATACAGGTGAATCAACACCACATATTCACATAAGTGTATGTGGAGAGAGAGAGAGAGAGAGAGAGAGAGAGAGAGAGAGAGAGAGAGAGAGAGAGAGAAAGAGAAAGAGAGAGAGAGAGATACTTGCTAAACATGAGCAAGAAAACATAACTTTAATCTTTTGATCACACAAGGAGACACATGAAACTATTTTTATGTCCGCAATGGAAACTTGTATGCACAGGCGACAAAAGTCAGTGATGAGTTGGCTTTGTATAGATGTACTGGATTACGTAGGGACTAGTGGAAGAACAGACGTGAAATATGGCTGAGAGGAATTAAGTAAGAGGATGTGGTATGGAAGTAACATTGGTGTGCATGTATACTCTCCTATGTTACTAACAGCCAGTAAGATTCCTCTCATC
>NC_089791.1:39084882-39129882 GCF_040412425.1 Macrobrachium rosenbergii
CCAACCTTTCGCTTTTTCGATTATCATTCTAATGTCAAAAGAAATTCCTGGAGAAAATACAGCTTCTGTTTAAAAGTGGTTTTATTTTATCATTTGGACGTCGTGAATGAATGAGTGGTTTAGGGTTCTAGATTGTTAAGGTCGTCAGCAGTTTACAGAGTCTTTCTAACATTATTTACTTCACATGTTAAGATTTTGTTGAACGAAAATGTTCCAGTTGCACCATTTTTCTCATATCCTTTTGGAATGCTTTCTGTTTAAAAAACAGTGTGGAGGGACAGGCAGGGTAAAACTATTATTATTCCCAAACTTGAAAGAATGGCATGACTTTTGGGAGGAATGTTATTTTATGTACTGCGAGACATGTCTGAGCTAATGTCTCGTTTCTAGACAACATTACTTCTAGAATTTTTATCGGGCGGTATTCCTTGATAATTCGTAGTGTAGAAGCATATTACTTTTTTAGGTTTATTGATGTTCTTTCACATCTATTTTTTATTTATTTCCGATGAGTCTTGTGATAAGTATTTCGTTATAATCCCAGTAACGTTTTAAACTTTTTGTCATATTTCTAGGACATTAAATATTCGTAGTGGTATTAGAAGTATTACTTAAAGGCAGATTTTCTAACTACAAAATAGCGCAGGAAAATCAGTAGAAACTGCAGATAACTATATCATAAAACTTGTGCTTTATGACCCGGCCTTAATATCTATCTAATCGGCATAAACTTCGATGACTGAAAAACCTGGTCTCGTGAATGTTTAAAACCCTTTCACACTCATCACTTGTAATTACAGACGTGTGTATTTTGTCCCTTGGGAAATAAACAGTTAGAGGATAAGTTTGTACACAAGAGCAAGTACTACCACAAGCCCTGAGAGAGAACATTCTCTCTCTCTCTCTCTCTCTCTCTCTCTCTCTCTCTCTCTCTCTCTCTCTCTCTCTCTCTCTCTCTCTCTCTCTCTCTCTCGTGCTGAATAATTCGTAATCATTCAATCAATCTCTTTCCTTCTCCAAGGAGATGCAACGGTTTTCCATTTATTGCCATTCGGATTTTAAGGCTTTTCGTGGACAACTTACCAAAATATATGAGAGCATAGTGAAATTGCAAGAGGTCATCATGACTATCTTAACCCAACAATATCTATCAGTTTTCCTCCTTACTGTAAAGTTACTGCTCCAACTATTTGTAATGGAATTTTTTTTTTTTTTTTTTTTTTTTACTAACGGATGATTGATGTTGACGGTACATGACAGTATCGTGGTTTTTTCGCCCGTTACAGAATTATATATATTTTTTATTAGAGATGGGCATCCTCTTGTATCTCATAAACTCTAATGGCTATTCTCCAAGCAGTGCTTTGAAACGTTTGCTTGATTTATTTCGCTGGTCTTTCCTCTATTAATGGTTAACTTGCTTGTAACTTATTCGAGACCCTGAAGCATGCACCTTTCCCGCTTTGCAGCGGGCAGAAAAAAATATCAGACCGGTTCCCGATAAATTACTAAGCGTGATTAGAAGTAAAGTAAATGACTAAAATATGAGGGTAACGCAGAGCTCTGAGCTTTATTAGGCTGCGAGATTAACAGCAGAGCAGGAGAACGGACGTAAAATGATAATAAATGACATGAACCGCTAAAACGCCGGGAAATTTTTACTTCCATTTAGGAGAAAAGCAAGTAATGATCATAATATTTCACGGGCAGTGAAAAATATCCTTTTCCTTTCGCCGGATTACATATCATCAGAATAAATCACATTTCCATTCCCAAAAAAGACCATATAAATTTCATGTTCCTCTTTGCTTTATCTAATGGAGAAAGAATTATGACTGAGTGTTGGTAATTATAATGTCATTAACGTTGAAGCACATGACTGGATCAAGCTCGCTTTGTTTTATTACCCGGCGCGATACACAGACTTGCCTCGCGCTTGCTAACGCAACCTTTTGTACTGTATACACGCCGACAGTAACACAGACCTATACACATTCTAATTATGTATATATACTTTATACACATACTATATAATTATATATATATATATATACATATGTATATATATATAAATATATATATATATATATATATATATATATATATATATATATATATATATATATATATATATATATCAGACCTTATCAGTGTGTCGAATTTGTACGTCTTCCCAGGATTCTTCTTATTAGTAACTACTTTCCTGGTTAGCAAATGCGTACCATTGTCATGTTATCGTGTTGATCTTCGGCTCCTTCAACCTTGAGCATCTGGTTCATCGCCAAGCATAATATGCAATTTCTTCCATTCACACTCCCAGTCCATTCTCCGTCAACACAATTTAATCCATCTTTTGGTCCTTGGGTACATTTCCACCCCTTCGCTCAATCTCTTCTTATTTACTGGGAAGGAAATTTCTTCAATAGACACAAAGAAGAAAGAAGTGAAGTGCTTCTGGTGAATATGCAGAAAAGAAGTTAGGCCAATATATCCATCATCTTACTTGTTTTTTTTTACAAAATCTGACGAATGCCAACTTTTTCGCAGACATTTTTAATTCCCTAAAAGCAGCTACATATTCCTTGTAATTCATTTTGCATCATTTCCAATAATAAAGTTCTCCAAATTCCATTTGCATTCCCTTCTGTCGCAAAGTCTTTCATTTGTAATTCCTAGGTATTCCGTACATCCTCTAACTATGCTCCATCCATGAACATATCAAAAACCAAGAATACATAGCGTGCCCTTGCCTCAGACCCTGTTGAGACCAGTTATGCTTGGAAAGCTCGTCCTTTGGATCCCTTGGGTAAGGACGAAGTTACCCGGTTCACCAGAAATAGGTATAATGTCCAGCATGGTTTCAGTCCGCAGTTGTATGCATATTATAAAAATCTGAATTCCCCTTCCTCCTTCCTACTCATTTTGCATAGCTGTTTTCATAAGCTGTCAGAAATGTTATCATGGACATGATGACAGTGACAATATTTTACTGCGGTCGTGAGAAGCGTTTATCGACTTGAAAAAAAAAAAATTGCGTGTTTTCCCGTGCTTTTTATGCTTTATTGATTTTCTGCCTCTAGTAGTCTATACCTTAATGGATTTTTATTTTTAATTAAACTGTTTCCTTACGAATCTGCTGTACCTTTTGATTAGAAGTAAGTGCTGAAATTGTTTTTTTTTTTTTTTCATATCTAAACGCGCTTTTCTACTCTGTCATATTCATAAAATCCTCTTGAAAACTATAGTTAAATTACTACTACTACTACTACTGTTACTACTACTACTGCTATTATTATTACTACTATTGTTGTTGTTGTTGTTGTTGTTGTTGTTGACATCGTACTTGACTATTTTCATTTCGCAATGGCAAATTTAGTTTTCAGTATATTTGCATACTCAGGGGAAAGGCAAATGCCATAAATTAATAAGTTAATTTGAGGTCACCGCTTCTGTTTACCTTCTGAAGAATAAGAACAGCGAAGAAGTTGATTACGGTAATCATCTGATATTCACCCCAAAATTCCGAAATCCAAATGCGACTACCAAACCATAATGTATTCTGGGGTCATCTTTAATTCTTCTACGGTAATACCTATTGATTTTGTTTATGTAATGAGGAGTTGCAACGACTACTTTCATCGACGCCTAGAAGTTAATAGCTCGCGGATGTTCCTCTCTTTTGAAGGAGTAAGTAAATCCCTCAATTTTATCAGGGTCCCTTTGCTAATGGCAATGAATGGGCAAAGTCGACATTATTACCCCATTAGAGACAGACTGCTGTAGTCTCGGAAGAGCCTTAGAGAATCGTAACTTCCTAGTTGCCAGCGTTCCACTACTCCCAGCCGCCTAATCTCCCCCCGCCCCAACCCGCTCCCTCCCCAAAACCCCAACCCCACCCCAGTGTAAGAAATGACGCGAACCTGAAAAATAGAATAGTGATTGTCGTCGGAGTAATCGGGGACACCTGCTACGTGAAATACATCCCTTAATAAAGGGCGCTACCACCTCGCACAGCAGAGTTCCTGACGGCGACCCTGAACTGGTCGGATTACCTTTCTCTTCCCTCGATATTCTATAGTGAGAAAGATTTTTTTGGAAAGCTAAAAGAAGACCGAATTTTCTGGGCATTGTTTTTTTTTTTTTTTTTACAACATTTCGTAGCTGAACTGTTTGGTGTTTTGTTCAATAACTAAGAGTTCCTCGCTGTGCGGTTCCACTGGTGAGGCTGAAAGTGCGGTTACGTAACGCTCAGATCTCAAAGACACTTCCACTAATTTCGTTTTATTTAAAGTGGCTTGCAAATGTGAACACTGTGAAATGATGAATTGTGATTTCACGCTGTCTCGGCGATTTGAATTCAAAATCTTAGGAACATTATTTTGCCGATCTTTTGGTTTTATTGTTATCATTGTCGGGATTTATATCTTCATTTGGTTTCTTCTTCGCTTCTTAGTTATATTATTATTATTATTATTATTATTATTATTATTATTATTATTATTATTATTATTATTATTTGAAGGGACTAGACCCTCTTTTTAACATGGACTGTTGAGAAGAATGGCAGCATTAGTGGAATTGATTTCATACAGTTATTGTTTTTATTATTTTTTTTTTCTATCACAGTCATCCTATCCGACTGGGTGGTTTTTATAATGTGGGGTTTCGGGTTGCATCCTGCCTCCTTAGGAGTCCATCACCTTTCTCACTATGTGCGTTGTTTCTAGTAGCACACTTTTCTGCATGAGTCCTGGAGCTACTTCGGCATCTAGTTTTTCCAGATTCCTTTTCAGGGATCTTGGGGATCGTGCCTGTGTTCCTATGATTATGGGTACAATTTCCACTGGCATGTTCCATATCCTTCTTATTTCGATTTTCAGGTCTTGATACTTATCAGTTTCTTCTCTTTCTTACTCATCTACTCTGGTGTCCCATGGCATTGCGACATCAACTTTCTTCTTGATTTTGTCAATCAACGTCAGGTCTGGTCTATTGGCACGTATCACCCTATCTGTTCTGAGATCTTTGCCTGATCGTTTTCTATCACTCCCTCAGGTTGGTGTTCGTACCACTTATTACTGCAAGCTAGCTGGTGTTTCTTGCGCAGGCTCCAGTGGAGGGCTTTTGCTACTGAATCATGCCTCTCTTTGTATTGGTTCTGTGCAAAGCGCCGGACGTTCGCTTGCTATGTGGTTTATGGTCTCGTCTTTCATATTGCACTTCCTGCATATGGGTGAGATGTTCTTTCTATATATTGTTCTATGGACATATCTGGTTCTTAGGGCCTGATCTTGTGCCGCAGTTAGCATTCCTTCTGTTTCCTTTTTGAGTTCTCCCCTTCTGTAGTCATTGCCATGTTTCGTCGCTGGCTAGTTCTTTTGGCTGTCTCATGGTGTTATGTATAGTCTATCTGTATTTGCTCTTGGGTGTAGTGCTTTGTGTATTGTCATGTGTTATCTAGTTTTCTGGTCTATGCAGCATAGACCAGAAAACTCCACTGCTCCTGCGCTGTATCTGGTTACTGGTACTGCCCATGTGTTTATGGCTTTCGTCATGTTTCCGGCGTTGAGTTGTGACTTCAGTATCGCCTTAAGTCTCTGCATATATTCATTCCTGATCGTGTTCTTCATCTCTTGGTGTTTTATATCCTCTCCTTCTATTATTCCCAGGTATTTGTATCCTGTCTCATCTATGTGTTTGATGCTATTCCCGTCTGGTAGCTTTATCCCTTCAGTCCTTGTTACTTTGCCTATTATTATTATTATTATTATTATTATTATTATTATTATTATTATTATTATTATTATTATTATTATTATTATTCTGAAAACTCGACAGCAATCCTTGCTGTAACAGTATATTCTTGCTAATGAACTAATCAGCACCATTTTCCTTATTTGTATGCAAAGAATATGTATATACCCTAACAGATTTTAGGGTTCACGCAGGCCACAAATAAACTCCGCAAAGCACCGGAAGAAAAGCAGTAATACGAAAACCTGTGGAAGATATTACCATCTAACTTCAATTTTCCCTTTGTCCGTTTGCGTCTCTCTCTCTTTCTCCGTTCTTTCTGTTCTCCTTTGTCGCTTCCCTTTCATACGTTTCCCTTTCCCTCAGGGAAGAGAAGGCAACAAGGCAAGAAGAGGGGAAGAGAAGAGAATGACAGAGTCCTTATCGACTCACACTAATTAGGGATAATCATAAAGTTCAGCACAGCGGGACGAGTCCCGAAGGGGGAAAATCTGCCCCAGGGTAATCTTGGCGGCTAATCACAGGGTGTCTCTGAGATGACCTGGAATTATAAAGGAATGGATAAAGCTTCCGCTGATTGGTTGTGATGGATATGGCCGCGCGGATTAAGGATGTTTGGATACGCTGATACACCAGGTTGTCTTTGACGGGAAAGGGCCGTGTACCTTTCTTTCTTATTTTCACGTTGATTCTAGGTTCAAGGGTGGAAGTTTCATTTTCAGCTTGAAGCTGTCTAGATGTTGAAAACGTTCATAAAGCAAAATCCTAAAATCTGCAGGTTTTATTAAAGGAAGACTGTTGAAATAAGAACGTGCATTAAACACGTGACAAAAAGTGGCAAAATGCAATGAACTCGTGTCTTGATTCCTTCACATGCAAATATGTGGTGTATGTAAGCAGTGAACGTATTTGATTGGGAGATGGGCCTGGAGTTGACATTGAGATTATTTCAAAACGCTGATTGTTTGCTCTGGGGTACATTTTTACCATGAAGCATCTATCAAGTTCTAATGATCTGCATGGTAATTTAAGAACAATTGGTCATATTCATGTCATGAATCTGATGTCCCTTGGGAAATTGAAGCATAGTTCTCAAGCACTGGAATTAAACCAGTAGCTGGGCGTCCTAATCTATTGAGAACCTGATTGTACTCTGTAACAATGACCAAAGCTCGCCTGTGTCAGCTATCATCCTGAATTACTAAGCTTTGCTTTACACTAATTCCATCATTCCTCCTTAAGAAAGGGTGGTTTCAGTGTTGAAAGACAGATATAAATAAATGCAGACGTATGAGGCGGTCATAAAATGCAGGTAAAGCACTTAGAGGTACCTAAGGACATCTAGGAGTATATACCTAACTATCAAGCCCCCTTGAAGACTGTTACCAGGTAAGGTCTTTCTAGGGAATTCAAAATTAAGCTTGTCAGTAGAATAAGGTATCCTTCTCAGAGGAATGGAACTGTTCAGTAAGAAAATTTCAAAAATAGATTTGGCATCGAGCTGTTTCACCATTTTTTATATTAAAATTTAAATCTTTTTCATTATTTCTCTTGACGATAGCATGGGGAACCAAATTCATCTGTTACATTTGCAACTTGTAAAGCCCAACTTGCCCATGAAATGGCCGTTGTTGCTCTTACATGTTAACCTTTTGTAATCGGAAAGGAGACAAGTGTATTCAAGGGATAAAGAGACGCTAAGTTTCCATAAGTAGGGAACTGTAATTTAGCATTAATTTCTTGTATGACATGCGTTTGAAAAAGGACGCTTTGAAAGTAGCCGACCTTCATAAATGAAGAGAAACAGGCGAGAATGAACAGAAATATGGCTGCTGCGAAAGTACGTGCCATTGATTCTAACTTTAATTGTAAGCAGATGATTTAGTTGGTGAAAGTTTAATGCAAATTATTCCTCTCCTGTATCAACTGTCCTTACCAGATTAAGGCGGAGAGCCCTTTTTGTAATTGTCCAAGAATCTGGAGAAAAAAGAAAAGGTTTGGGAACACTTCCTCAAAATGCCAAAGCTAAATTATTCACCTTTCCGTCTGTGCTTGTACCTTTGGATTATCAGAGTATCAGAAACATTCAGAATCTTGTGAACATTTCATAGAGTTTCTTTGTACAATAATCACAAACTTAAGCTCATCATACTTCAGGTTAAGAAAGGCCTTTTGTTTCCAAAGAACCCGCAGTGAATGGACAAGAAAAAATTCAGTTGTAACGAATGCCTTACACATATTTATTTTTATACTGAAATATAAGCAGAATTCCACCTTTTCATCCAACACATATTTCAGCTGAACGGATACGCTTTAAAGTTCATGGGCGTATCTTTACACATTTATGTTCATGGCTATTGGTCTACCATAGTTAGGATATACTTTCAGTAAAATCTTTGAGAGGACTCCAGCGAACATGATTAACACCGTCCATAAAACGTCTATCCTATGCCCTCACCATTTTGAAAAATTTGAAACTATGGTGATGAAGGGAAAAAAAAAGAAAACCAAAGGAAAGGAGGGGAAAATATTTGTTGGTCCAAGCACGAGATGGAGTTTAAATCAAGAGCCATATATTTGACCAGATAGAAATTTGAGAGGCCATTTCGCACCTGGGAGGAGAAAATAATGGCCGACTAAATCGACCAAAATGTTCACTACAGGGAAAAATATAATAATTGGGTGAAATTCCATAATCTTTAGGGAGCTTAGACTACAACATCGTAAACTCCCTTATCGTCAGTGCGCTGAAATTACTTATTTTGTTTTTCCTCCGAAAGTGAAATATTTCTTTTTTCCATTTTGTGTAAATTGTGTTTTATCGTCGCTTCCCTCGATGTCTTCCTTCCTCTATTCACTTAGGGCTCTTTTATTACATTTAATGTCTATTCCGCAGCAGGAATGACATTCTGTCATACCAAGTTTTACACCGCCGTCGATACTGGGATGTGTAGTAGGGGCTTGAAAGGAATAGCCCCCATTACCCCCGTACCCTCCTCGATATAGCCATACGTATCTCTGAAACCTTAAACGTTTTTGAGAGGAAAAATGGGATCACGTATCAGAGGTGTTTTTGGAATACATTCTGGCGTTCTCGAGGCGTAGCAACTTAGTTAATTAAAGTCGGTAGCCTATACGTGTCGAAAAATAATTATAGGAAGAGATTTCAGAAAATGACGAGCTTAAGCCAAGGACAGCTAACTGTTAGGGTAATCACTGTTATTTAAATAGCGAAAAAAAAATGTGGGATGGTGCCTAAGGCATTTTATCGGAAATGACTTGCAGACAGATTTAGTCGGTTTTGAACACATTTTAGCAATTGTTGTACAGTTAAATTAATTATTGTCAAGGTCTACCTCATTTACAAGGCTAATGAATCTATTCCTGAAGTTAAAACTGCTCTCTCTCTCTCTCTCTCTCTCTCTCTCTCTCTCTCTCTCTCTCTCTCTCTCTCTCTCTCTCTCTCTCTCACATCTGATAGCAGTTTTTAATAAAAAGCAAGCAACCATCTTTTTTTCATTTCTAGCTTGAATTTGAGTCCATGAAATCACTGTTGAAAGATTCAGTGTAAATGAAATCTTTCCAGAAATAACTGCCTATAAGAAATTACCTTCACCAGAGTAACAACCTTGCTTATGAATCTCTCTCTCTCTCTCTCTCTCTCTCTCTCTCTCTCTCTCTCTCTCTCTCTCTCTCTCAAAGTGTCGACTTTTCTGTCGCTTTTGAAACAAGGGAAAACGATAAAGTTTTCATCGAAACAAAGTATTTTATATGCCTGTTCTTTGCTCGAAAACGTATTGAAAGTTCTAAGAAGTTTGTCTTTGGAATGAATGGCGTTTTTCTTGGTTATACTTTTCCAGAGGAAGAGAGAACGAGGAGGGGACTTTGTCCTTTACGTAATTTTGAAGGGATGTGAGTAAACTATACATTTTTTATACGAATAAGTCTTGGGGTTGTAAACTGAGGGACTTTTTCCAGTGCGGAATCAAATCAAATCAAATATGTATGTCCTTTTGGGCTAGTTATTTATTCATTATCTTAACCCGAATATTCCAATTGTTTAAATTGTTCATTATCACTGCCCCATTCTAATGACTTTATGCACACGCTTTTGCGTTTGTGCATTTTGCATGTAGCATTAGTACTTCGTTCTCTCACATCCTAGCTTGACATTTACTGCACCACTCGCTTTGTATTCAATTAGTTTGTTTCTGCTTCAGTATTATGTCTCTTTTTTAATACTTACACTACATCAAACCTACAATCTCATATCTGTTCTCTCCGATCTCCTCTACTTCCAGATCTATATAGCATATTTACTTCCTCCATATTGTGCATTCAAGAACCAAAATTCGATCGCTACAGTTCCAGTAAAAGCAACGCACCGCAACTGCTGTTGTTTCAGAGCCCCTGGCCATGAGGGTATCTGTATCCGATTAAAAATAGACCACTACATCACATTGGAATCGAGCCATGAATTCGCGGTTCGATCCCGATCTGAGGTGGAAGTTTATTTCTATTGCATACGTGATTTGTGGGGCTTCCCAACTGCAAAAGCTTTATCTACCTCCAGGTTACCCTTGGGGAAAGTGTACAACTTGTAAGTCTTCCTTGTTTGGATGCCGTTATATTGCCTTGTAGGAGACGTAATTTGTCAAATGCAAAGATGCTTCCCTGAAAAGAAACATCACTAGTCTAGGGTTATCTTGCCACCGGAGGAGGTGTGTCCAAATAATTTGTGACCAGACAGCCCATGGCAACTACATGGCGCCATAGATTTTGCCTTGGAGTGCACTCCAAAGGTCTTAGTTTACTGTCGTTAGTTGAGAAGACGGTTGATAACAACCGCTCAGTAATGCCGAAGTGACCAAGTGTACGCGCACCAGAAGCAGTTATGTTCGACGGAGCCATTTAGTCTTCTAAATCTAAGTCACACATGTTAAATCTCATAAGCTTCCATCATTCTCTTTTATTAACAGTTCAGTTCATGCTTGTTCTCCCTCACAAACGAAATAGGAAGGCAACCGATGTTGCACTGTTAACAGCGTCCGATAAAAGACTATGAAATAGTCAAAAGAAAAGAGCAAAACCCTGAGCAGGAAGTCAGCAGAAAGGAGCAAAACCCTGAGCAGGAAGTCAAGAGAAAAGAGCAAAACCCTGAGCAGGAAGTCAGCAGAAAGGAGCAAAACCCTGAGCAGGAAGTCAAAAGAAAAGAGCAAAACCCTGAGCAGGAAGTCAAGAGAAAAGAGCAAAACCCTGAGCAGGAAGTCAAGAGAAAAGAGCAAAACCCTGAGCAGGAAGTCAGCAGAAAGGAGCAAAACCCTGAGCAGGAAGTCAAAAGAAAAGAGCAAAACCCTGAGCAGGAAGTCAGCAGAAAGGAGCAAAACCTGAGCAGGAAGTCAAGAGAAAAGAGCAAAACCCTGAGCAGGAAGTCAGCAGAAAGGAGCAAAACCCTGAGCAGGAAGTCAACAGAAAGGAGCAAAACCCTGAGCAGGAAGTCAGCAGAAAGGAGCAAAACCCTGAGCAGGAATTCAAGAGAAAGAGCAAAACCCTGAGCAGGAAGTCAGCAGAAAGGAGCAAAACCTGAGCAGGAAGTCAAAAGAAAGAGCAAAACCCTGAGCAGGAAGTCAAGAGAAAGGAGCAAAACCCTGAGCAGGAAGTCAAGAGAAAAGAGCAAAACCCTGAGCAGGAAGTCAGCAGAAAAGGAGCAAAACCCTGAGCAGGAAGTCAAAAGAAAAGAGCAAAACCCTGAGCAGGAAGTCAGCAGAAAGGAGCAAAACCCTGAGCAGGAAGTCAAGAGAAAAGAGCGAAACCCTGAGCAGGAAGTCAGCAGAAAGGAGCAAAACCCTGAGCAGGAAGTCAACAGAAAGGAGCAAAACCCTGAGCAGGAAGTCAGCAGAAAGGAGCAAAACCTGAGCAGGAAGCCAAGAGAAAAGAGCAAAACCCTGAGCAGGAAGTCAGCAGAAAGGAGCAAAACCCTGAGCAGGAAGTCAAAAGAAAAGAGCAAAACCCTGAGCAGGAAGTCAGCAGAAAGGAGCAAACCCTGAGCAGGAAGTCAAGAGAAAAGAGCAAAACCCTGAGCAGGAAGTCAGCAGAAAGGAGCAAAACCCTGAGCAGGAAGTCAAAGAAAGAGCAAAACCCTGAGCAGGAAGTCAGCAGAAAGGAGCAAAACTCTGAGCAGGAAGTCAAGAGAAAAGAGCAAAACCCTGAGCAGGAAGTCAGCATAAAGGAGCAAAACCCTGAGCAGGAAGTCAACAGAAAGGAGCAAAACCCTGAGCAGGAAGTCAGCAGAAAGGAGCAAAACCCTGAGCAGGAAGCCAAGAGAAAAGAGCAAAACCCTGAGCAGGAAGTCAGCAGAAAGGAGCAAAACCCTGAGCAGGAAGTCAAAAGAAAAGAGCAAAACCCTGAGCAGGAAGTCAGCAGAAAGGAGCAAAACCCTGAGCAGGAAGTCAAGAGAAAAGAGCAAAACCCTGAGCAGGAAGTCAGCAGAAAGGAGCAAAACCCTGAGCAGGAAGTCAAAAGAAAAGAGCAAAACCCTGAGCAGGAAGTCAGCAGAAAGGAGCAAAACTCTGAGCAGGAAGTCAAGAGAAAGAGCAAAACCCTGAGCAGGAAGTCAGCATAAACGAGCAAAACCCTGAGCAGGAAGTCAACAGAAAGGAGCAAAACCCTGAGCAGGAAGTCAGCAGAAAGGGAGCAAAACCCTGAGCAGGAAGTCAAGAGAAAAGAGCAAAACCCTGAGCAGGAAGTCAGCAGAAAGGAGCAAACCCTGAGCAGGAAGTCAAAAGAAAAGAGCAAAACCCTGAGCAGGAAGTCAAGAGAAAGGAGCAAAACCCTGAGCAGGAAGTCAAGAGAAAAGAGCAAAACCCTGAGCAGGAAGTCAGCAGAAAGGAGCAAAACCCTGAGCAGGAAGTCAAGAGAAAAGAGCAAAACCCTGAGCAGGAAGTCAGCAGAAAGGAGCAAAACCCTGAGCAGGAAGTCAAAAGAAAAGAGCAAAACCCTGAGCAGGAAGTCAGCAGAAAGGAGCAAAACTCTGAGCAGGAAGTCAAGAGAAAAGAGCAAAACCCTGAGCAGGAAGTCAGCATAAAGGAGCAAAACCTGAGCAGGAAGTCAAGAGAAAGGAGCAAAACCTGAGCAGGAAGTCAGCAGAAAGGAGCAAAACCCTGAGCAGGAAGCCAAGAGAAAAGAGCAAAACCCTGAGCAGGAAGTCAGCAGAAAGGAGCAAAACCCTGAGCAGGAAGTCAAAAGAAAGAGCAAAACCCTGAGCAGGAAGTCAGCAGAAAGGGCAAAACCCTGAGCAGGAAGTCAAGAGAAAAGAGCAAAACCCTGAGCAGGAAGTCAGCAGAAAGGAGCAAAACCCTGAGCAGGAAGTCAAAAGAAAAGAGCAAAACCCTGAGCAGGAAGTCAGCAGAAAGGAGCAAAACTCTGAGCAGGAAGTCAAGAGAAAAGAGCAAAACCCTGAGCAGGAAGTCAGCATAAACGAGCAAAACCCTGAGCAGGAAGTCAACAGAAAGGAGCAAAACCCTGAGCAGGAAGTCAGCAGAAAGGAGCAAACCCTGAGCAGGAAGTCAAGAGAAAAGAGCAAAACCCTGAGCAGGAAGTCAGCAGAAAGGAGCAAAACCCTGAGCAGGAAGTCAAAAAAAGAGCAAAACCCTGAGCAGGAAGTCAAGAGAAAGGAGCAAAACCCTGAGCAGGAAGTCAAGAGAAAGAGCAAAACCCTGAGCAGGAAGTCAGCAGAAAGGAGCAAAACCTGAGCAGGAAGTCAGGAAAAGAGCAAAACCCTGAGCAGGAAGTCAGCAGAAAGGAGCAAACCCTGAGCAGGAAGTCAAGAGAAAAAGAGCAAAACCCTGAGCAGGAAGTCAGCAGAAAGGAGCAAAACCCTGAGCAGGAAGTCAACAGAAAGGAGCAAAACCCTGAGCAGGAAGTCAGCAGTAAGGAGCAAAACCCTGAGCAGGAAGTCAAGAGAAAAGAGCAAAACCCTGAGCAGGAAGTCAGCCGAAAGGAGCAAAACCCTGAGCAGGAAGTCAAAAGAAAAGAGCAAAACCCTGAGCAGGAAGTCAAGAGAAAGGAGCAAAACCCTGAGCAGGAAGTCAAGAGAAAAGAGCGAAACCCTGAGCAGGAAGTCAGCAGAAAGGAGCAAAACCCTGAGCAGGAAGTCAAAAGAAAAGAGCAAAACCTGAGCAGGAAGTCAGCAGAAAGGAGCAAAACCCTGAGCAGGAAGTCAAGAGAAAGAGCAAAACCCTGAGCAGGAAGTCAGCAGAAAGGAGCAAAACCCTGAGCAGGAAGTCAAAAGAAAGGAGCAAAACCCTGCGCAGGAAGTCAGCAGAAAGGAGCAAAACCCTGAGCAGGAAGTCAAGAGAAAAGAGCAAAACCCTGAGCAGGAAGTCAGCAGAAAAGAGCAAAACCCTGAGCAGGAAGTCAAGAGAAAGGAGCAAAACCCTGAGCAGGAAGTCAAGAGAAAAGAGCGAAACCCCTGAGCAGGAAGTCAGCAGAAAGGAGCAAAACCCTGAGCAAACCTGAGCTGGAAGTCAAAAAAAAGAGCAAAACCCTGAGCAGGAAGTCAGCAGAAAGGAGCAAAACCCTGAGCAGGAAGTCAAGAGAAAAGAGCAAAACCCTGAGCAGGAAGTCAGCAGAAAGGAGCAAAACCCTGAGCAGGAAGTCAACAGAAAGGAGCAAAACCCTGAGCAGGAAGTCAGCAGAAAGGAGCAAAACCCTGAGCAGGAAGTCAAGAGAAAAGAGCAAAACCCTGAGCAGGAAGTCAGCAGAAAGGAGCAAAACCCTGAGCAGGAAGTCAAAAGAAAAGAGCAAAACCCTGAGCAGGAAGTCAAGAGAAAGGAGCAAAACCCTGAGCAGGAAGTCAAGAGAAAAGAGCAAAACCCTGAGCAGGAAGTCAGCAGAAAGGAGCAAAACCCTGAGCAGGAAGTCAAGAGAAAGAGCAAAACCCTGAGCAGGAAGTCAGCAGAAAGGAGCAAAACCCTGAGCAGGAAGTCAAGAGAAAAGAGCAAAACCCTGAGCAGGAAGTCAGCAGAAAGGAGCAAACCCTGAGCAGGAAGTCAACAGAAAGGAGCAAAACCCTGAGCAGGAAGTCAGCAGAAAGGAGCAAAACCCTGAGCAGGAAGTCAAGAGAAAAGAGCAAAACCCTGAGCAGGAAGTCAGCAGAAAGGAGCAAAACCCTGAGCAGGAAGTCAAAAGAAAAGAACAAAACCCTGAGCAGGAAGTCAAGAGAAAGGAGCAAAACCCTGAGCAGGAAGTCAAGAGAAAAGAGCAAAACCCTGAGCAGGAAGTCAGCAGAAAGGAGCAAAACCCTGAGCAGGAAGTCAAAAGAAAAAAGCAAAACCCTGAGCAGGAAATCAAGAGAAAAGAGCAAAACCCTGAGCAGGAAGTCAACAGAAAGGAGCAAAACCCTGAGCAGGAAGTCAGCAGAAAGGAGCAAAACCCTGAGCAGGAAGTCAACAGAAAGGAGCAAAACCCTGAGCAGGAAGTCAAAAGAAAGGAGCAAAACCCTGAGCAGGAAGTCAAAAGAAAAGAGCAAAATCCTGAGCAGGAAATCAAGAGAAAAGAGCAAAACCCTGAGCAGGAAATCAAAAGAAAAGAGCAAAACCCTGAGCAGGAAGTCAAGAGAAAAGAGCAAAACCCTGAGCAGGAAGTCAGCAGAAAGGAGCAAAACCCTGAGCAGGAAGTCAAAAAAAAAAGAGCAAAATCCTGAGCAGGAAATCAAGAGAAAAGAGCAAAACCCTGAGCAGGAAGTCAACAGAAAAGAGCAAAACCCTGAGCAGGAAGTCAACAGAAAAGAGCAAAACCCTGAGCTGGAAGTCAACATAAAAGAGCAAAACCCTGAGCAGGAAATCAAGAGAAAAGAGCAAAACCCTGAGTAGGAAGTCAACAGAAAGGAGCAAAATTCTGAGCAGGAAGTCAACAGAAAAGAGCAAAACCCTGAGCAGGAATTCAACAGAAAAGAGCAAAACCCTGATCAGGAAGTTTGGCTAACAGACAGACCAGATTCTGCAGAGGGTTCAAAGCTATGCATAAATCACATGGAGACATGGATCCATGAACAAATCCAAAGACTGGTCAGAGCTATAAGCAGAGAGCTTTCAATTTCGCGTATGTGGAGTTGCTCTGGCGTTAAAAGCGCCATTGCCATCAAACGAGCACCGGGGCTGAAAAATTAACTCGAGTCAATAGGATGGTCTCCGTCATGGCTGTGATGTCCAGGGGCACTGAATGGTTATTGGGTAACGGCCTATTTGTCCTAATTGACCTTTCAGTGTGTTGAAATAATCGTGTCTGATATTGGCTTTTGCAGTGGCCAGCGGGCATTGCATTACATCCGTTGTGCTCCTGTTGGTAAACTGGAGATGGAAGCGTTCCAGTGGCGTTTGATACTTATCTGAATTTGATGTGTCAGTGATTTTTTCAAAGCTTCGAATGTTGTTTTTCTTCCTGCTATGATTAGCGTGTTCTCTGCAGGGTCTGTTTCACTGAAGTGAAAATAGATTGATACTTATGACAGTTGAATGTGAAAGGGAAGACCAAAGTTTATCTGATTTACTACCCTTCTTCCTGTCGAAGCTTTTGACAAGCTATTCTGTGCAAGTACGAGTCTTTAGTAAGGTGTTGGAGGCGCTAAGAGGCCTGATGTGGACCTCTGGACGGCCAACGGAGATGGAGTTTCTTTATGTTGCCTCCTATTTTGAAGGGAAAAACTTATTATCCGAACATTATGAGTAACGTTTATGTAACAAAATCATATATTTGCTTATGTACAGTATATATATATATATATATATATATATAATATATATATATATATATATAATATATATATATATATATATATATATATATATATATATATATATCTCAAAATTATAAGGAAATAAGATTGAGCTTATACTCGCAACGAGGAATCTTTATGGACCAGTCTTTGATCTCTCCCCTACTTTACCTCAGGGGGAGAAAAATGAACTCCTCAAGGTAAAATAAAAAAACTAGGTTAAAAAAGTGGTAGGATAAAAGTAGTATAATCGGAAAAAGTCCCGTATACTGAGATAATTAAAGAAACGAATATCTTCCTTCCGGACTGAAATAAAAAAAAAAAAGTGCGGAGTTGGCCTTTCCGTAAAATTAATTATCGTCGTCTCCAAAGAAAATCGGCGGAAGGGTGAAAGGTTTGACGTTTAATGTGCCAGTCATACGTGGAGCCGCGAGTTTTGGTTATTTCTTTGTTTCTTCGTCAAGGGTTGTTCTTTGATTCAGCAGTTAAGAGGCGAATGTTGTTATGCTTTTTCCTTCTTCTCTGTGATTGTGTCATCCAGCAGCAATTGTCAGTCAACAATCACAAACTCACACACACGAGTGATTAGTCTAGGAGCTACCAAACCGATTTCCAGACACACGCATACACAAGCACACACATATATGTGTGTGTGTATGTGTTTTAAATCCCTTATTTCCTTTCTGACCTAAGAAATGAGTTATGTGTCAAGTAGGAAGTCGACTGTATTAGGTCACAACCAGCATTAAGAGGACATGGGCTATCTAACTCATCCCCAGATTCTTGCTGAAAAACGGCGTGGTAGCTCCTAGACTAACCACTCCTTAAGGAAAAACAGTTTATAATATATATATATATATATATATATATATATATATATATATATATATATATATATATATACATACATATACATATACATACACACATAATGCAAGTATTTATGTATATTTAAGTATATACACGCTCATACATAAACTTCCTTTGGGAGTGGTTGGTCTAGAAGCTGCCATACCAATTTTCAGCAAAAATTTGGCGATGATTTAGGTAACCCATATCCTCTTAACCCTGGCTATGACCTACCCCAAGTCGACTAACAGTACTAGACTCATAACTCACTTAGTTAGGTCAACAAGGACATATGAAATTAAACGGAAGGCCTGCTTTCTCGAAGGGGAAATACATATTTATGTTTGCTTGTGTGTGGTGTGTCTGCATGAATCATGTATACATATTTGTATATGAATACATATTTGTGTTTGTATGTGTGTTTTTTCGTCATTACAGCCTTGACTTTGGTTTATATTAAGAAAAAAATCTTTCATAGTTTGATTTCTTGGTGTGATATGATTCGGGAAATGTTGTGAATGTTGGTTTTTCTTCTTGACACTTCTCCTTCTTGTACTTTAATTTGCATTCCAGTTTTTCTCTCTGAAATTTGATGGAGTTTCTCGTGGAAACAAAGACAGTTCATGATCAGTAATTACCTTGCCTCCAACTTTCAAAAGCTTGTTAGTCGCCCATTGTCTCCCGTTGTAAAAGATGGTTCTTGGAGTAACTCGTCTTTGACATCATTACTGGAGTGCCCTTGTTGTTATGGAAATTGTTTTAGGCCGTCTGCAGCAAAAGGCTAGATTCAAAAGTGTCCGAGAGTTTCACGTAAGTTCAGAAAATACTGGAGTGTTCTGGGTAGATGGGGAACTTATGTTGACATAAAGGAAAAGTTGAAAGTGACCCAAGTGATGAAAAGGCTTTCTTAAAATTCTCAGAAGTCGGTATCCCTTGTGAGAATTGGGAAAAGACAGGGACGAAACCGTTCTCTGGAAACCCAGTACAATTCAGATAACCATAATATCAAATCTAATCCTTAGTTGAATCATTTCTGGTGCTTTTATGTCAAATTTAACTTCTTTTCTTCTGCTACTTTTAGGTTTTCCTTAATTTTATTTTCATATATCTAGTCTATATCTTTTTCTTTTACTGTGCGCATTTTTCGTAATCTCGTTTTCCTTCACTGCTGGAATGAAGAACGTGATTTTTTTGGATGTCAGTTTCAAGCATTGTTTATGTGATTTTTTTTTTTTAGAATTATTTATATTTGCTAAGTGGCCGTTGTTTGACTCTTGAAACTGCTTTCTCATTACTGTTGATATTTGCTTTCTTTATTATAAATTTTGCCATATTTTACAGTAACCTTGGGAAGTATTTTCATAATTGACGATCGCAGATACGTTAATGATCCCTTATGCTATTCTATATTTTTTACTTACTGTTTTCATACCTTCAGTATAACAAGGAACGTATATATTGAATCAATTGGTCACTTTTTACCAGATATGTATGTAATTGTAACAGCCACAATGCCCTCTTAACTTCTCGAATTCTTCACACTTTGGTCAGGTCGAGAACGCAACGCCGGGCTGATGCTCTGGATACGGGTTCGAATCTTGCTACGAACATCTGAATTACTTCATATTCTTGCATTTGGGTCGAAGGCTTTGTAGTGACAAGCTTATCCAAACAGTGTGCAGAATTCGAGAAATTAAGAAGGCACTGTGGTTATTACAATTACACAACAATGGGTGTTTAATGTTCCAATATCTTGAAAGTGTGTTTCCTTAAACAATATTCAAGGAATGGTTATGTTCACAAATATTGACACTGCGGGATTGGTTTAAGTTTAAAAACTCTTTAAAGGTTTGGTAGAATTTTATCTGAGTCCTATACCAAGAATAGTATGGAAAGAGGGAGCCACATTGTTTTTTGTGTAGGCAGACGCACGGAACTACGTTTTGCAGCCGATTAAATTGGGGTAAAGGAAACTGTTAAAGAATGAGACATAGAAATTGGTGGAGTCATTTCTTGAATGAATCTAGTTACTTGCTTCTTGAAAGAGGGAATTTTATTGAAATTAAGGATAACGGAAGGAGAGAATTTCTTAGAATAGGAATATCTTAGCACAGAGATAAAGGAGAAGAGTCATTCTGAGTTATCTATAGCGGATTATTGGATAGGGCTGTGTTATGAGGGTTGCCTATCTCTGGTGGTTTCACTAAGTTGCTACGCTTTTATTACATATTTTCAGGGGCTCTTTTTCTGAATCCTTTCCCCAGCTGCCGTTTTCAGCTTATCATATTCAATTTTGCCCTGATATTTCGGCTCCTTTTCTGCTAATAGCCTGTTTAAAAATATCTGCGCGGGCTTGGCAACTTTTACGAATTTTTGCAATGCGAGTGGTATGACGTGGCCGTGGTTACGCTTGATAATGCTAGTCATTTCGGCCTCCTTCAAACTTTCTTCAAACAAGTTTCAGTTATTCGAAAATAATGCACCATCACGAGCAGCAGGGCTTTGGTGAAGAGAATGTATGAGAATGAGGAAATTCTGGGGGATTCTGTAAGAGTATTTTACTGAAAACTTCAGACATACGAAAAGAAGAGATGGTGATAGAATCATAAAAGAGGTAAAAGACTCTTGGAGAAAAAAAAATATATAATAAAAGAAAATTGTACAAAAAATGTAGGAAAGGAGTGACAATCTACGGAGGATTAGAAGAAGATGAAGGAATCTCGGAAGTATGGGGAGCAAAGTAGGAAGGATGCGACTATGGGGATAGAGAGGAATTGAGACTGTTCTTTCCGCCCCTACATCTAGGGAAGTCTCCTCACGTCTCCTCATCTACATAGAGATGGTCGGGTAACTCCCCAAGATCACCGCAAAAGCTCAGATAATCCTTGCCTCTCTCTCTCTCTCTCTCTCTCTCTCTCTCTCTCTCTCTCTGTAGTTTCTCGCCGCCCCCAACGGATGGAGAAGGGAGCAAAGGATTTACTCCTAAGGCTTAGCTTGGCGTCAGGTAATCTTCACCTACTGAAGAAGGCGATCCTGGGGTTATTCCGTATCTGTCCCGTGGCGTATATTTTATTGTTTACTGTGGCTGAGGAGTTTCTTCACGGTTCGCCGAGGTTATACCTATCTGCTGGCCATATATACCATTATATAGGAGTTTGGGTTTTACTTTGAACATTAAAAAAAAAAAAACAAGAAGTATAGAACGAAAAATTCTACGAATGTTTCACCACGGTTTCAGTTTCAGTTCAAGTGTCTGAGACCGGATCACATTACCAGTTATTAACGTAAGAAGGCACGCTTGATTTTGACGTAAATTTTGGTATTGGAAATTATATATTTCTTTTAATTAAAATCATCGCGATCTGGTGGTGTAAGAAATGGGTTTGCTGCGTACTGTAGATTTGCATATATGTGTATTACACACTCACATACACACACAAACACACAAGGAAAGGCACACACACACACACACACACACACACACACATATATATATATATATATATATATATATATATATATATATATATATATATATATATATATATATATATTTATATATATATATATGTATATATATATATATATATATATATATATATATATATATATATATATATATCTTATTCGACATGAAAATCAAAGTATTTCACCATACAAAAACGGAATGTATGATAAAACATTGTGTGTGTGTGTGTGTGTGTGTGTGTATACATATATATGTAAGTATATACATTTGGCCAGAATGTTTTAATAAACGATCAAGCGCTATACATTAAAGTTAGGGAAGCATTCAGTGCAGCATCAAGATTTGATATTTCGGAAAGGGTACATATGGACATTTCTCTCTCAGTTTTTAATAAAAAAAAAAAAAAAACGTTCTTTACCTTTGGTTGATGCACCTTCCGGATCCGAATAGTTTTTCCTCAGATCTCAGAGGGAGAAAATCACAGAAGAAACACGAAAAGAGAAACGGAATGTAATCCATCGTACGTTACCGGGCGAAAATATCTGCACTCATTTCATGAAATCTTACCAGTCCTTCTTGAGAATTAAAAGATCCAGACACTGACTCTTCGAAGAAAAGGGAGGAAATCCATTAGGAATTCTTCTAGGGCAAGATAAAAAATCCCCTTGTTCCCTATTTAAGGCGGAAAATCAAAAGGAAACGCTGAGACAGAGGAAGGAAAGGAGAGAGGTAAATTTCCCATTCAGCACGCCGTCTCTTATAGTGACGCCTCGGAACGCACGAACCATAGAGATTCTTCTTCTGTTTTAACATTCATGAAGAAAGGCCCCTTTGATTCTCGAAAGGCACCTGCTGACTCGCTTCCACAGTCACACACGCACACATACAAACACACACACACACACACACACACAGTCTTATATCCACACCCACACACGCACGCGACAGTTTCGTTTTATGGTCGCTCAATCTGTATCTCCCATAATTTCACGCAATTAATGATGAATATTATATATATATATATATATATATATATATATATACTATATATATATATATATATATATATATATATATATATATATACACAGAGAGAGAGAGAGAGAGAGAGAGAGAGAGAGAGCCGCAAGGGACGCAAGTGTTTGGGTGCGCAGTCCTTTTGACAGAATCGTTCCTGGTTACGATCAGATTTGCAACACAGGCCACTGCAACCAATAGCTTAACCTAGTCGCAATGCGCTGTTTAATTCGTTCATTAATGAGCAATTATTCTCTTAAAGCCTTTAATAAATGACCCCGCTGGCAAAGAGTCCAGTGAAGTCCTCGTAGCGTTTAATGGCTGCGAAATGACATTCATTTGTTTGCATAAGGCCACTGTGAATAATAGCTACGGTTATGGCATACGTCGTGGTGAATATATGTTCCTCTTCCCAGAAGAAAGAACGAAACCTCAGCCATTACCTGTAATTATAAGGAAGCCGAAGTGGTTATGTGCGTCTTCTATCTTTATTTCGCTTAGAGCTTACGGTTCAGACCTTTTAACTTTCTGCTGAACGGCGAGAATGCGTCGTTCTATTCTCTTATCTTCAAGTATTATGGCATTTCGTAACGTTGTTGGATGCATTTTAATGGCAGTTATGACATTACTTTTCTTCGAAAAATAAGACAAATTCAGAGCTCCATGAAGAAGAGGCCGTTTCTTTTTGAAGTGTAGTTTTCATTGTGGTACGGTTTTTTCCCAAAGGAAGAGTGATGTTTCATAAAGATGACCATTTTATTCATATAATACGTCCCACTTTGCTGAACAAGAATAGCAGAGGAATCTAAATGCAAAGTAATAAGAAATGCAGTCTTGTTTTTCGAACGTGTTTTCATTTATGGTCACTCGGGGCGTCGACGCGACTGACCTAATATCTGTATGGTAATTTAACTTCGTTTTCATAGCATATATATTTCCTGAGACTAGAAAAATCTCTTACTTTAGGACATATATTGTGGCTTAAAACAGTCAACTATCTTTACATGTTAAGGAAGATTATAGGATATTTTTGTTTTGGAAAACCTCATCACAATGGAAAGCTAAAATTCTAGACGTTTTCCTCAATCATGCAAGTACCTTGGGTAGATTTTGCCATCACATAAATCTTGAGGAGGAATTGGTTGCGAAGGCGTCATCATTCGATTTTCAGCTGCAGGTCGGGATTTCTCCTTCCTAGTTGCAAACAACTTCAGTAGATTAGTTACTAAGTTGTTTTTCACTGCTTATGTCGATAGAGGTCCAATGAGTTTTAACGGGAAATGCGCGTATTGCTTAATCACCTTCCGGGATGCGAACTTCATATCACCCGCTAGTGAGGTGAGACTACAATTGTTATATTATATGATATTATATTATATATACAGTATATATATATATGTATGTATATATATATATATATATATATATATATATATATATATATATACACACACACACACACAGACACACACACACACACACGCGCGCGCACAACAGAAATGTTTCTCTTAACAGGCTCCAGACTAAAAGTTTGTAAAGATATACTTCATATGTAGAAAACTTATATATTATCCACTTCGTATACCTACTCAAGGGTCTGTTTAGTAGTACGTCGGCCCTTGAACATAACGTATCACTACTTGCTTCTTTCCTGTACGTGCGTTTTCTGCCAAACTACCTTGTGCCTGACTCCGTTGACCTAAACAGAAATGTACCTGGTAGCTAATGGATGGTGGTGAGTCATAAACATGGCGGATCGCCGAAGTGGGGTATTGACCTAATTTTAAGATAACTGCTGAGGAAGTTTTTTGAGAAATCCGAAAAACCTGAAACGGACGGCGTTTGATACTGATTTTATTTCATTTATGTGGTGTTGACTTTATTTTGAATTAAGTTCTGGTAAAGTTTCTTGAGTAATCTGAAGGACCATAATGGGATTTAAGTGTCTGATATTGATTTTATTTCACGTAACTTTTAGATACACGGATTTTTATGAAGCAACGCCATCTAACACAAATTTGAATTGTTGGCTAAATCATTTTAATGCCTACATTTTTTTTCCATCTTCAGTTATTGATGAAAATACTTCATCTAGTTTGTATTTCATCGACGATGTAAGGGCAGAATTGTCTCATTTAAAGCAGTCGTCACTGTATAAGATGATTTGTATAGGATTTTTCCGATAATCCCCAAAGTAAAGAGAAATCTATTTTAAGAGTGTTCCTGAAGGACCTCTATCCACTATCCGGCGGTTTGTCTAAGGACGCGAAGAATTCCTACCCTATTTATCGAAGCGTCCTCGACGACCAGAGTAAATATTGATAATCCAATACGTATTACGGTGATCTCTTCCTCTTGTAATGAAATTCTCATGTCTTTGTATTTTTGGTTTCCTGCGACGAATATTTTATCCAGGCTCCCCTCCAATCTTATTCCCGTTTTCTATTCGCTCGAGAGATTGCATGTTTAGTTTTGGAACAAAAATGAAACTTTCTTTTTTTTTTCATTCATTCTTTTTGGTGTTGGTCCTTCCCACTAGACGGAGGAAGCAATATATTTAATAGAATTTTCGTCATATATTCACAAGTTGTTTGCAGACCTGGAAATTTTTGGAAAAGTATTCACAATGAAACCTCCCATAAAACCCGAAAGGATATATTTTAATCTTTATGTTATTCATCCTATAATTATTGCAATTTACTTTATGAAGTACCTAAATAGCAACTTTACATAACCAATATCACTATATTTTCATTTTTCATTTCACGATTATTACGTTTAATTTTGGTTTTTGTCTTTTATCAAAACTAAAGACAGCTTTTGTTTCAGATAGCGTTTCCTGTCGATCCCTCGCCCTCCATGCCAATACCGAGTGTGATGTTTTTATCTCCATTTGCATAATTGTTGCGGAAACTTGGCGCTGGCTGGACTAAAGGTTTGGGGGAGGGGGAGGGGAGGTGGATTGAAATGCGGTAGCATTGACGGCCGTTCGTTATATTCATGGCCAAGCGATAAATAAATCTGTTGTTACAGCTGACTGCATTCAGAGCATTTAGGCATATTGCCTCGGTTATTTATCATGCAGGATAATTAAAATGCTGTTTATATTTATTCATATGTTCAAAAGTTAGGAAGTCTTTGACTTTATTTATCTATTAGTCTGTTTCATTCATCCGTTTATTTATTTTTTTTAGAGCTTTTAGGCACATGCCTGTACTTCTTTGCGTATCTCATTTTAAGGTATATAACAGGTACAGTGGCTCTTGCTGCATCATGCGACGGGAATTACATAGTATCTGTTTTTGGTGATGAGCCAGTCTTTATCTGAGGGCTTACTGAAGCCTTGAAACCAAGAAGCAACTTGAAAACTATCATACTCATTCTATCATACTTATTTTGGTAATAGTGTGGCTCCGTAGGCGATCGTCAGAGGGTTTGCCTTATTCAGTTACGTCATTTTCCATAATTTTGACTGACATTTACGGTTCTTGCAGTCTGTATTCTTGTGTCTTGTAGTTTGCTAACTCAGTTTAACGTTTTTGATCGTATATGCGTAGAGTAGGGGCGAAAGAAGTTACCCGACCAACAAAGAGAAGAGGAGTGTAAATAGAAAAAATCAAAGAAAAGCAAAACTAAATACACATTTCATCAGCCATCTAACGCATTTGTGTGTTGTTTTTGTTTTTTCATCCCCACTAACTCTCTCTCTCTCTCTCTCTCTCTCTCTCTCTCTCACGCACGTACATACACAAAATTGTTCCATCCTCTTCCTCATTGTGGAATGTGCGTTTGTTTGCGTTTTTTAGTTATGCCCATAAAGGATCAGTTTCACTGTTTTTTACCGCATTCCATTTCATGCCGTTGCAACCTTTTACTCTTGACGGAGGAGTGTTCCAATTTGATTTATGGATGATTTCACCTTGAATTTCACTTCGCTTGCCCATGTGGCGGCATTTTTTTGTCTTTTCATTTTACTTTTATCGTACCTTTTTATATTTTGCCATATTTTATGACATGATTCACGTTTCACGTCCGAAAATCCGCCAAATCTGCCTATAAATCCTCTGGAAGCCTGCAGTGAATCATTTCATTTCGTTTCGAGTTTATTCCTGCCTGATAACACAGTATTGTCAGACTGATCATATGTGACGATAATTCAATTAACGGGCGCTTGTTCATTAATTCAATTATTTGCTCATGATTAGTCAAACTCTATAGATTAAAAGTGATTATTTTTATGGTTGGAACGTGTGTGTGTGGGCGTTTGTATATTATATAATTGCCAGCGGATGTGACGTTGTCAGCACGCACGTCAGTATTTCTACACGTAATTATGTGATGTTTTATATAACAGATAAATCGCGCGGTGCACTGTATGCATTGCTTAAGATTCTTTGCAGCGTCCCTTTGGCACCAGGCTGCAACCCCTTCCATTCCTTTTAATGTACCTCTGTTCATATTCACTTTTCTTCCATCTTACTTTCCACCCTCTACTAACAGTTGTTTCATAGTGCAACTGAGAGGTTTTCCTCCTGTTAGACCTTTCAAAACCTTGTACTCTCAATTTCCCTTTCAGTGACGAATGATCTCGTAGGCCCCAGTGCTTAGACTTTGACCTAAATTCTATATTATTTAAACTATATGGGTAAATAGGGAGATCTTCATATGCCAGTAAGCCGTCCGTCGCCCTAAGCGTTGCTACAAATAACACAGGAAAAATCTGCCGCGTCCTAGAATGAACCACCAGTGCAGAAAACTACTTCAGCGTGACCTTAACAACTTAACAATAACCGTTTTAACACTTTTCTACCTGGCAGCTATTTGCGCTTTGTTTATAGCTTTACTAAAAAGGAAATCTGCAAACTTTGACTTTGCATCATTGAAACTAGAGAGTTTTCACGGACGTCCCTGTGGAAGAAATCATAAGTATGTTGTTGATATTCATAAATACAATGGTGTACCACGAACATTAATGGAAGTGCCTTTTTGGTCACATTAAGAAACTCATCCCCCCTGATGAATGAACTAGCTATGGTGTTTCCTCTTGGAGTCTTATTTGCTAACACGTATATGACTATTGTCAAAAAAAAAAAACCTTTGTAAGGAGCCTAACAAGCCATTTTTACCAGGTGCATGGATGACAATATGTATAACCATCAAGTTTGCTCAAGAGGGTAAGAACCATTAATGCAGTTTCCTTGAAGACTCCTCTTGATTTCACGACGACGATGATGCGGGTAAAAAATGCATTACCTTCTTTCTTACATGAAAAAATGGCCTTTCCTAACTTCTTGATACAGCAGCCAACAGATATCGGAGGATGTCTCTACGCTAAAGAAGAGCGCAGCCAGTTCTACAAACATTGTCGTTAACTTCGTTGCGGACTGAGCCTTCACTCATTGCAGCATCAGTAAAAACTAGGCCAAACCCAAAAACCTTTAAATGGCAAATCATTTAAACAAAATGTAATGTAGGAGTGCGGGCAAAGAAAACTGAGACATAGCTATATACTTATATCAAAGAGCATGTGAAATAATTATCAAAGAAGAAAACTTTCATTTAAAAGGGCATTTGTTATAGTTAGATTGTGGAATCCTTGTTACTAATACAAATAGTAACACAGATTTCAGATGCCATGATCTCAAGTTAACCAAGGTAATGAGAAACATTGTCAGCCTTTTGCAATTATATAATTTAAGAAGTATATTCATTAAAATCTCTCAAACAGCCATTTAACCGCATCGCCCAAAGTCTGGAGAACATAGAGTTGAATAGGATAAGGCAACACGCTGAAGCTTGGAAACTGGCCTGCAACCAACAAGATTGACGCCATCCTGCATCGGGCGAGTCACAATGTAAACAAATGGGCGCTTCATAAAAACCGCCATAACTTCGTTAATTATGGAAGAATTTTCAAAATTTGAACGTACTAGAGCCTATAGACACACCAACGACTTGATGATAATGAATTTCGTAAGTGGTACAAGACAACATGAAGATTTTACAATATAGGCACTCAACTCACTTTTTTCCTCTGCACACACACACACACACACACACATACACATATATATATATATATATATATATATATATATATATATATATATACTATATATTATGTATATATATTATATGTATATGTGTACATGCGTATGTGTATGTGTGTAAGTGTACCAACTGCACCAATTCGATGTCATAATTTAATGCACAGGATTTATCTTTTCATAAATGAATCCCCCCAGATCAAAAGATCCTCTGCTTACAGTATATCCAGCTCATATTAACAGCAACGTTATGGTAATGTTTTACGTCGACGTCGCCTGTAATTTAAATGTCATTGATAAATAACTGTAGAATATTATGACTTAGCGTATTATATAGGTAACGAATAAAGCCATTTTGAAATATGATTGGTAATTATGCCAGTTTCAATAAACCTCCAACCCAGTGGCAGTATTTGTCCTTTATCAGAAAATACAATTCAAGGGAAAGTACTTGGGAAGAGCCATGGCTGATAACAACTTGGACAGAATATCTTGACTGAGGCTCACAAAGCCCTGTCATTCATTCTTAAGGAATAGAAATAAGTTAAAAGAAAAAATGCCAGACTTACATATAAAAATGTACAGATTTTTTTACAGAAACCTTCCCTCCTCCGATTTGTGTGCCTGTAATCAGGCATTTCTGGTTGTTTTCTTTGCTACTTCAATATCCACTGAGAGTGAGAACTTGCCCGCAGTGAGATGGCGGCCAATTGACCGTGATTTACTTGTGTCCAACTGATTGACTTATGGTTACCTAAACTGGCGTCGCACTTGTGTCCAGGTGATTGACCTATGGATACCTAAACTGGCGTCGCAATTGTGTCCAAGTGATTGACTTACGGTTACTTAAAAAGGCGTCGCAATTGTGTCCAAGTGCTTGACTTATGGTTCCCTGAACTGGTGTCGCAATTGTGTCCAACTGATTGACTTATGGTTACCTAAACTGGCGTCGCAATTGTGTCCAGGTGATTGACCTATGGATACCTAAACTGGCGTCGCAATTGTGTCCAAGTGATTGACTTACGGTTACTTAAAAAGGCGTCGCAATTGTGTCCAAGTGCTTGACATGGTTCCTGAATTGGTGTCGCAATTGTGTCAACCAGTTGACTTATGGTTACCTAAACTGGCGTCGCAATTGTGTCAACTGATTGACTTATGGTTTACCCTAAACTGGCGTCGCAATTATGTCAACTGATTGACTCATGGTTACTAAACTGGCGTCGTAATTTGTGTCCAGCTGGTGACTTATGGTTACCTAAACTGGCGTCGCAATTGTGTCCAACTGATTGACTTATGGTTACCTAAACTGGCGTCGCAATTGTGTCCAACTGATTGACTTATGGTTACCTAAACTGGCGTCGCAATTGTGTCCAACTGATTGACTTATGGTTACCTAAACTGGCGTCGCAATTGTGTCCAACTGATTGACTTATGGTTACCTAAACTGGCGTCGCAATTGTCCAACTGATTGACATAGTTACCTAAACTGGCGTCTAATTATGTCAACTGATTGACTTATGGTTACCTAAGCTGGCGTCGCAATTGTGTCAACCAGTTGACTTATGATTTACCTAAACTGGCGTCGCAATTATGTCCAACTGATTGACTTATGGTTACCTAAACTGGCGTCGCAATTATGTCCAACTGATTGACTTATGGTTACCCAAACTGGCGTCGCAATTATGTCCAACTGATTGACTTATGGTTACCTAAACTGGCGTCGCAATTGTGTCCAACTATATAATGCTGGCAGGCATCCGCAATACCCTGGGAACCAGTGCGCCATCTTCCTACTCTACAGAAACTATGGAGTGAAATAATCTGCGGTAATCTAAGATTTTATCGTCATTTTCTGGCTGAAACCATATGGTTTAAAAAAAATTCACAGAAGACGACACTTCAGGGTTAGGTTGCAAGGAGAGAGAGAGAAAGAGGAGGATTCATGTCAGTTGACAAGGTTTTATTAATCTGAGCAGTCAGTGACTACATTTTAAATTAAGTAGACTGTCTTGCCACAAATGTGTCAATAAAACTCATCTTCTGAACAACAATTAACTCGGCACTCACTGGTGATAGCCAGACAAGTCTTATGAAAGGAGTTTGTAGAATACTAGGTGAATTATCAGTGAAGACTGAGAAAAAAGATATCTTGAGATGGTCGGGCTGTAACTGCGTTTTATTACTTAATGAATTATACTAGAGGGGACACAGCGCTGTTAATAGACGTCTGTCAGTAGTTATGGATAAACCGACCACTTAAACGGATTTATGTGACCCTTGGACATTTAGTAGTCTTAATTGTTAGACTGGCTAGGAAACATCAAATAATTAAATCCTTTACCGTTGGCAGACTATGCTATCTAAACGTCAAGTTACAGAAATATTCCTGTTATTATCACGTGATATTGTTGAGGTTAGTGGCAGTTGTAACAAGTCAAAAATGCGCCGAAGTTTCTTCGGCACAATCGAGTTTTCTGTACAGTGTATAATCAAAGCCACCGAAAATAGACCCATCTTTCGGTGGTCTCGGTATAATGATGTACGAGCTGCGGCCCATGAAACTTTAACCACGGCCCGGTGGTGGCTTAGCATACATCGTTGCCAGACACACGAGTATGGCTAACTTTAACCTTAAAATAAAAACTACTGAGGCTAGAGGGCTGCAATTTGGTATGTTTGGTGATTGGAGGTGGATGATCAACATAGCAGTTTGCAGCCCTATAGCCTCAGTAGTTTTTAAGATCTGAGGGCAGACAGAGAAAGTGCGGACAGAAAAAAGTGCGGACGGACAGGGAAAGCCGGCACAGTAGTTTTCTTTTCAGAAACTAAAAATCAAGTTGACATAGCAGAATTATAAGATAATCACTCCAATGCCCCATATTTGCTTTTTTCTTCTTCTTCGTCTTCTTTTTCTTTTGCCGCCTCTACCGTCTTTGGAGTTTTCTCTTCCTAACAGTGTGAAATATGTTAGAATCCCGAGCAAATGGAGGAAGATTAGTCATTTCAAAGGCGCTTTGCTTATATAAAAACGAATAAGACCGAATATAAACCAATTTTTTCTCGTACATTTTCCTTCAGGACGGATTTCGAAGCCGCGATTACTGAAGCATCAGGAAAATAATCTAAAATATCAGCGGTAGAGAAAAGGGAAATATCGAAAATAAAGAATGAAAAAAAAAAATAAAGCAATGCAGCCGAGCCAATCTTTCATTAGCTTAACTCCCGTTCCAGGTCCGGACAGAGAGAAAAGTGAAACAGTTTGGGATGTTCTCACTCTAATCTTTGAAAAAGACATTTTAGTGATTGCCGAGACGAGGACTCTGGAAGGGGTCAGGGGTGGAGTGGAAGAGGGTTGTCAGGGCCAGGAGAATAGATAGATAGAGAAACTCTGTCCCTCTCCCGTTCTCACTCTCTCTCAGTCCCGCCTCCCCTCGATAGTTTCTCAAAGGCACTCAGTTTAATCACTTCGAAGGTAGTTAGTATGATTGGGTTTTATGTAGCAGATTTCTGTCCGAACTGTTGACCTGTGAAGCTCGACTTTGTCGTTGCTTGCCTTTGTTTTCAGATTTTTAGTTTTCTCGTCTAGTTTATAGTTTTTTATTCACTCAGTAGGATGTGAAAATATATATCAGTAGGATTACATGCTGGTCGTTTCTTTTCACACACGTTAATTCACACACATATCTATATTTATACACACATACATATATTTTATATATATATAAAAATATATATATATATATATATATATATATAAATATATATATATATATATATATATATATATATATACGTATATGTGAAATATATATAATATATAATTTATATACAGTGGCAAATTATTACCAATGTAGAAATTCAAAATGATACTTACATTTACGTGTATCCACACGTGTCCTTTTCACTTGTTTGTTATAAGCCATTCTTGCCGTTTATAATACCTACACGTTTTCCTTTCACGGTGCAGGAAGAAAAACTTCTCTGAAGAACTTCCAGACGACCACCATTCTAACAACCTTCCCAGGAAGGCAGGAACGCGAAATATCGACTTATTGCTGCCTTTTGTCCGGGCAGCTTCTCAAATTCCTTGGGACGAGTTTCCGCGTTATTTTTGAAAAAAGGAGACATGACGATTTCGTCCTCCGATTTCCTGTATTAAAGTCGTTTTAGATTTTACGACACCTTTTTTTTATTTTAATTTACGAGAAGAATATTATTTATCGTGTATAAAAAAAATCATGTTGTTAAAACATCGATAATTTCAGGTTAAAAGCAATGTCTAACTAAAGTTATGTACGATACTCTTCTCTTGTTTTTACTTTTTCGACTCTTACATCGTCTCTCTTTTCCTCTTTCTCGTTTTCTATGGGCCTGGGCTAGAAAAGGGCAGTACTGTACTTTGCCCGTCCATCTGAACCCTTGCATTTCAGAAATGCATAAAAATGATCTCATTGAAATGCCTTGATATACCACAGCAGCATTGTGGCATACTGCGTGCACTCTTAACCTTACTGATATCTCTTATTTAATTGATTTTCGTTATATCAGAAAATGAATTTTCTTGGCTAAGTCTTAATTCGTTAATTGCTCCACGAGTTGCGTTGAGATACGTGACTGCGTCCATACCCGTGCCACTTTGAAAGTACAGCTGCATTTTCTTTGATGTATCGTGAAATAAAGGCAATGTGCTTATAGGTGTTTCTGATAAGAATGCCAGGAAGTATATGCCGGAGCTATAAGGATCTCCAATGGAATTTGTCTAACAAGGTATTGCAAAGGCTTGCAAAGTTTCTGTGCTGCCAAAGTCAAATTTTTGGAAGACTGCGAAGATATTTTGCTCAACGCCAACAGAGAAATGCCCATTATTTTCATTATCGAACCATATATTGCGAAATTCATCCCCACTACAGTATTTCTAACGACTTCTGGCCATTATACCTTCAGTTACCAGAAGAAATGCTTCGTATTTTTGTTTTCGATTCTCGTAACTGCGCAACCAGTCTGATTGGCATAGTTTTTATGCATTCTGTAACCTTGCAGGGAGCAGAAATCTTGATGACATTACAACTAGTAATTCAAGTGAAATTCTCCCCCTTTTTTTTCCTTAGCTGAGTGGGCCTTACTAAACGTTAAACTTGACGTTACAAATTTACCCTCATCGAGCTGTCATTCAGTAATGAGGCATGGGAAAGGTGCATTTGTTAACCCTAGTTAAGCTGGTTAACAATCCATTATGTTGCGTTTCAGGCTTTTAGGTTAATTATAAACGTTGATTTTACCATTTATTTTTTTCTTTTCTTTTTTTTTTTCTTTTCAAGCTTCACGCGTAAAAACATTGGAAAAACGGAGACGATACAGAAGTTGAAGGATAATATTATCGATCGCTTCGATGCAAAATCAGTGAAACTTTTTTCCCTTCTCACGTTATCTCTGAAGGGAATTATGCTCTAAGGCTTATTTTGTGCGCCAACAATAATAACCCTTCAGCCAAGAGTCATTATAGGCGAAATCCCTGGTCTCCAACCTTCATGACCTCTTGACCTCATGGTTCAAAAGAATACCGCTATCATTTTTACTTATTTCTGATTGATGCATTAGTTCCGTAGGCAATGAGGAGATATAACTCCCGCTCCCCATAGCAGTCCGCAACCCCAGGGGCACCAAGGGTGGTGGGGGCCAGGTCCCATGCCCTTTGCGTAATATAACCTTTTGAAGAACTTGTGGAATCCCAGAAAGAGGCAACTGATATAGATCCTCCCATCGCGTGCACAATTATTCTTTGCTGCACGAGATCGAACACTACATCCCCTTGTGTGGGTTCTATCTTTGGGTTTTTCCGAAAATAAAAAGCAAATTTTTAAAACAGCGTCCCTCACTTGCCTGTGCCAAAAAGCTCAAACCAAGAGAGAGAGAGAGAGAGAGAGAGAGAAGGTTTGGAACTTTTTTAATGCATTTTTTTACGCGCTAAGATTGTTTTCCAAATATAACTTGCGCAGCCATGCACCAACCTTTATCCTGGCACAGACATAAATGTTCATGTAGGCTCCTCCTCACGACGAGTCGCATAGTAAAGATGAACTATACATTTAAATAATAAAAAAAAGCAAGAAAGCACATCGAACGTGTGATTTACGAGTAGCAGGTTTCGGTTCATTTATCAAGAATTTTTCATGTGAAGTGATTCCTCATGATACGGACAAAATCAGTCATTCAGATGTC
Organism: Macrobrachium rosenbergii; assembly: GCF_040412425.1. NCBI lineage: Eukaryota > Metazoa > Arthropoda > Malacostraca > Decapoda > Palaemonidae > Macrobrachium > Macrobrachium rosenbergii. The sequence goes on from NC_089791.1 coordinate 39,119,012, forward strand.
ATTACTAAGGCCTTCTAAAAAAATTTTTCTGAAATGTTATGTATTATAATTTGATGCTATAAATATTTGTGTACCTCGGACGCTCCAGCTGCATATTGGCCTTATCTATTTCTGTCAAAATATCGCTAATGTGTACGGAGAGAGGGGTTAGGTTTTTGGCAAGACCTGGTCTCAACGACTCCACGGTCAACAGCCTGCTCTTGCATTTACGTGAAGCCATTTTTCTCCTCACTGAAGTTGGTCTGTTGTGTCTTTTCATACTTTCAGTATTGTCATTAGTATGTCGTAGACAGTCTCTCTCTTTTCAAGTGGCTGAGCAATAGGTGATTCGTGCTCTCTTACATTTATTGTGAGACGGGAAAAGACGGGCAGTCCTTTAACTGTTTAATACGAAAATGTACGTTTATTTATCCGTAAGCTAAATTTCTTTCCCCCTCGCAAGTTTTCCTTCATTCCAAAAACCTTGCCTTCGAAGGCAATCAGTGTAACAAAGTTTAGAGTTGCTGAGTCACACAATTGAAGAAAGGATGCCGGCATTATTTTTAAACCAACAGATTTTATGCCACAGATTTGTCATCAAAGCGTTCTATTTTGCAACTTTAAACGTAAGCAGGAAGAACAGATAGCCATGAAAGAGAGAGAGCTCAAACCAGAGCGTTTCAGGAATTGCCACCGAAATGAATGAAGCCTCTGTGCCTTGTGTCTCTTCTCATCCGTCTCTGGTCCCCCAAAGCTATACAGATAACAGTGAAGAGGAGTGGGCTGCGAAATCGGAGTTGAGGCCGAATGCAAATATGGCATCTGTCCTTCAGAGCAACTGTTGCTTTTTCTGCGGGGGCTTCCTTTGCCATGGCTCTTCTTGAAATGCTGTAGGCAACTTCGGCGTCGATGACCATACTGCCCAAAAATGGAAGACTGCAGTATCTGCAAAGATACAAAACTGAGAAAAATGGTAGATACTGCAGGTTTTCCTTTGCCGTACTGCTGATTTTGCAGATACTGCAAATGGGACCCCCTAAATAAAGCATTGAAGAATCATTCTGAAACTGCATAAACTTGTGTATTACTGTTTCACGAGCCCAGTAGGTGGCATATCTCAGTTTCGAAAATTTTGCAGATACTGCAGTTTTCCATTTTAGGACAGCATAGTCGTCACGACAGTTGATTACATAAATCAAAGTGAGGACATCTTTTGCCGTCCTTTCTAGGTTTCTTACTTATTTTTCCCCTTCTGTTAATATGTGACTAAATTGCTGTATTGCTTTGTTCGCATATAATATAAGATAACTGTTTGGTAAGCAAAAAATGAGTGAGTCATTTGTTGATAAATAATTGATGATTTTAAAACCAAATCCCGATATGATCTGTAAAACCAGAATTTTATTTCATTTTGGTTTAGCACATCCTTCTTACAGATTTTACTCATCAGTTGTTTCTTGTCTTGCTTTCCATAGTCGAGCAACGCACTCATTCTTCTTCCAATACTTCAGCGCTCGTTGTCTTCAGTTGGTGAAATTGGGACTTAGGCACTTTCACTCGCCGCAAATTCAGTTTCACCCTTAGTATGCCTCTTTCGCACAATTAATCGATATCGCCGCTCTGTATGCGCTCAGCTACTTCCCTTTGTCGCTTTTTTTTATCCCTGCCAACCACAAGAGGAATCGTCCTTTGTGGGTCCGAGACGAAAGTATTCGATAACCAGCGGTGAATGACGATCCATTGATCATTCGTCTGTGACAGTCATTCGTTGCTGGTCATTCTTCTTCTGCTTTTGCTAATGACTGACAGTTGCTTTCGCGGAATGGGTGGTTGGTCGTCAGAAATGCAGAAGAAATTCTCTTTAGGAATTATTTTTGTAAGTTGCATTACCGTTAGTTTATAGTCAGGTACTTTGTTCAAAGCTTTTCAGCGTCACTTATTTCAAATTAGGGAATATGATTTTTCCGACGTTCATCGTTCCAGGTCTGTGTTCTAGTTTCGGTCTAATTTACCTCCTCTTATTTGTCACTACTCGAGATCAGCTCATTTTCCTCCTCTTATTTGTAACTATTCGAGATCAGCTCATTTTCCTCCTCTTGATTGTCACTACTCGAGATCAGCTCATTTTCCTCCTCTTAATTGTCACTACTCGAGACCAGCTCATTTTCCTCCTCTTGTTTATCACTACTTGAGATCTGCTCATTTTCCTTCTCTTAACTGTCACTACTTGAGATCAGCTCATTTTCCTCCTCTTATTTGTCACTACTCCAGATCAGCTCATTTTCCTCCTCTTATTTGTCACTACTCCAGATCAGCACATTTTCCTCCTCTTATTTGTCACTAGTCGAGATCAGCTCATTTTCCTCCTCTTATTTGTCACTTCTCGAGATCAGCTCATTTTGCTCCTCTTATTTGTCACTATTCGAGATCAGCTCATTTTCCTCCTCTTATTTGTCACTACTCGAGATCTGCTCATTTTCCTCCTCTTAATTGTCACTACTCGAGATCAGCTCATTTTCCTCCTCTTATTTATCACTACTCGAGATCTGCTCATTTTCCTCCTCTTAATTGTCACTACTCGAGATAAGCTCATTTTCCTACTCTTAATTGTCACTACTCGAGATAAGCTCATTTTTCTCCTCTTAATTGTCACTACTCGAGATCAGCTCATTTTCCTCCTCTTAATTGTCACTACTCGAGTTAAGCTCATTTTCCTCCTCTTAATTGTCACTACTCGAGATCAGCTCATTTTCCTCCTCTTATTTGTCACTACTCGAGATCAGCTCGTTTTCCTCTTCTTATTTATCACTAATCGAGATCTGCTCATTTTCCTCCTCTTAATTGTCACTACTCGATATCAGCTCATTTTCCTCCTCTCATTTGTCACTACTCGAGATCAGCTCATTTCCCCCTCTCATTTTGTCTTTCTACTCGAGATCAGCTCATTTTCCTCCTCTCATTTGTCACTACTCGAGATCAGCTCATTTTCCCCCTCTCATTTGTCACTACTCGAGATCAGCTCATTTCCTCCTCTCATTTGTCACTACTCGAGATCAGCTCATTTCCCCCTCTCATTTTGTCACTACTCGAGATCAGCTCATTTTCCTCCTCTCATTTGTCACTACTCGAGATCAGCTCATTTTCCTCCTCTCATTTGCCACTACTCGAGATCAGCTCATTTTCCTCCTCTCATTTGTCACTACTCGAGATCAGCTCATTTTCCTCCTCTCATTTGTCACTACTCGAGATGAGCTTATTTTCCTCCTCTCATTTGTCACTACTCGAGATCAGCATCGCCCGACTCACTTCAGCTGCTGAGAATGTAGCGAGAACATTGGCCAATAAAGCCCTTTAAAACAAACAGAACGCTTATTCACAACTGCCCCTGAATTTTTGAAAAACTTAAGAAACATCAAAAACTTGTCATTCATTCTTTTATTAATTTTTATGCTCTGCGAATTCGTTTGATTCATATTCATTGATAATGCTGTATTTTAAAATAGCATTTTATCAACTCTTACCTGAAAATGTTTCACATTGTTCCTTCGATGTTTCATGTCGCGTGTGTTGACGTGATAGGATGATTTTCTCACTTACTTAGAAAATGTAATAAGCAAAAAGTTTTTCCTTAAATAACATTGATCATTTGTAACTATCAAGTAAGTCGATAGCATAATAAGTTGCTTTTATGTATTAGCATTTTTAGGAAAGCTGTAGTATAATGAGTTGCTTTAATATATATTATTATTTTAAGGAAAGCTTTATTTTCTCCTGTATTTGAGAAAACAGTAATCCCCGATTCAAAGAGAAAATACAGATACGATCAGTTTTTGGCGAAGTTTAGCCTCAAGGCGTCAAAGGTTATGCTATAAAGGATTTTATCACTTTTTCTCTTGACTTGCAAAAAAATAAAAGTTTGACCTGGCTGCTTTTACCGCACAGGCAACTGCATTACTAATTATCGAATCTCATGCATATAATCAGGTACATGTTCGTGACTGCGTTCCATTAGAATCACGATACCTTTCTTAATCTCCCGATAATTGCATGGCAGAAATGCATAATAAACCAATAAAAAGAAAGACTTTAATGCAGATCTTCCGTTTACTCTTAGCTTTCCTCGCTTATTATTACATAAATTCCAGTGGGAAGAATAAATTGGTTGGATTTGTTTATTCATTCTTATTTACCGTTTATTTGCGTTTTCTCTCATTCCTTTTTATTCTTACCCATCTTGTCGTTATTATCAAAATCGTCAGCATCTTCGCTGTGTTCACGACTTTTTTTAATATGCACGTTTCTTCATAAAATTTGCCAAAAACAACTGGGTCCCTCCTTGAAGACAACTGAAGCTGAAATTGAAAAGAATTAACGTATCTGGCTAAATAGATTTCGTAAATATATATACATTGATTCCAATAGGGAATGCATACGGAGACTCTTTGTCATTTAAATGCAGGATAAAGGAAATATCCACTGAATAGGCGAGAAGAAAAACGAAGAATATGAGAAATGAAAAGGTGATGATGATTCATGTGAGAGAGGATTGAAGATGTTCTGAAAGTATCGATTTGTTTTAATGTTGCGAGTCACGTTTGGAAACTTGATCCGTATTTAGTTAATGCAATGAAAAATGAAAGTTTATAATCGAAGGCAACACCAATTATCCTCGGATATTAAGAATCGCCTAGCAGGGTTACCTATTGGAAACGAGTTGTGAAGTGGGTGCATGAAGAAAGATCGGCTAATCAATACAATCTGAGTTTTGTTTGAGTTCAGCTTGAAACCCCACAGACTACATCACTTCCTGACCAACTCGAGATACCCGTTTAGGATTGGAACAAATGATCTTTTCATTTTCATCTTCCAACAAGAACGCCACGTACTGCACATAATATATCGTTTTCTTGACCAGAAGCCAAACACAAAAACAAAGAAAGTCCTAAAACAATTACCTGTGGAACACAGACGCGAGAGGCACAAGTTCACAAAAAAAGAACACTAGAACCCTTCTCTACACTAGTTGACTAGTCCATCTGTGATTTTAGGCCATAACATACGCTACCGGGGTCTAAGCGATGTCAGGCAGGGCAGCCGATCGAGACTACGGTCTACCCCAAAGCCAAATCAAAAGTCCTTCAAAAGAAGGCATCGTGCTTACCCCATACAAAAATGGGAAAAAAGCACGTTAAAAGAAAGAAGAAGAAGAAGACCGGAAAGCAGGTTTAATGACAAGTGGTTCAGGATGACAGGTATCAAGCAGAGGAACGCCAGATAAAGAATTTTTAGCTGTAAAACCCTGATGAAGAACCTCTCTTTTATCCTTAAGATTGCTTAACAGTTTCCTTTCATGAGCTAGTAGAGGAAGAGTGGTAGATATACTGTATAGGGCATCCAATGTTGGAGAGCTTTTATTTCGTCCACCAAGATGACAGTTAGTTATTTCGTGTAGTGTAATATCCAGATTATTATTAGAATTTCTTTCAGGTAGTATAAATACTCTGCCTCTTGTTGACCCATCAATTCTGATACTTCAGTTGGTTCTTATTGCATCGCAGTAATTTGAACTTGGCTAGTTTATTGTGGTAACTGTTTTGCATGAATAGCTGAGGATTGTAACCACTTTCACGTAGGTTGAATTACTTAAATTATATGCGGGTCCGAGTCAGTTGCTTGATTTCATATTTCCCTTATGAATGGGGGTTATACCTTGATTTTTTTTTAATAATACTGCATGGAATTATTGTGAAACTAAGATTGGAGTCAAGGGGAGCACAGAGAACTTTCTCGAAGAGGCAGTCAAATAATTATCGTTGGTTGGGGTTCAGTATACTTCACGTACATAATATCGTACGTAAGGGTTAACGTATGATATGATATTATGATAAGTAGTGGAGTTTGTATACTTTGCTGTAAAGTCCCCTTAATATGCTTAACACGAAAATCGTACTAAAATCTCCTGCAAATTCACTATTACCGAAATATTTACCCTCTTCGGGTTATGTTTTAACACAATTCCCATGGGCAGGGGCTAACATGGTGTTCTTGTGAGTGGTTGTGGTATTAAGGTAAAAATTTACAACTTTTTGATTTGTTAATAGTATGTATATAAAATTCGAAGTAGGAAGTTAGTCAAGTTTTCAAGTTATTTTTTCTCAAATGGCAGTAAAATGAGTGATAAAATGAGGCCACCACATAAGTACTGAAGCCTCTACATGCTGAAATATCACAAGCTCACTGAATGGATCAGTAAAATAATGTGCGCTAAATATAACATATCATTATCCTCGAGTACCATTTATGACAATAATTGCGAACGGGTATGTTAGTGAAGTTTACTATGTGCATGATTTTCTATGCGATACAGTATCTTCCATAGAAAACGATTGAATGTCTCGTTTTCTCTTTTAAAGGTAAACTTAGCGAATGTAATCTCGCGATTGAAAGTAGGAAATTGCAACACGTTCGTTGTCACTCTTGATAGATAATTTGAGAACAAGAGTGTTTTAAGAACCAAATATCTATGAGAGAAGGTTGCATCCTAGGGCCATTTTGGCTGTGCTGATAGTAGGACTCATTTTACAGTCATTTGAGAAACAAAACTTGAGAATTGACATTCTGCTTCGTCTTTTATGAACAGGCATATTACTCCAAAGACAGAAAGACCATAGATTTCAGACACGATGGCAAATCACTAAGGTAAAAAGATTTGCAAGCTTTCCTCTCGATATGAATTGTGGTGCCCCTAGATTTTGCCGCACGCAGTACAAGGAACTTGTAGGATGAAAAACCTTGTAAGCTAAAAATCTCTTCATACTGCCAGTAATGGCGCCACTTGCATTGCCTGCCACTATATCAGAATCTATACAATTTTCCTTTCAGAGTGGAAATATGTTGCTCTTTGCCTGGAACTTTAGATTTAACGGAGAGCATAATACTCACAGGATCTGCCTACTTCATTTTTCACTTCCTCCTTAATACAAAAACTGCTAGGAATTAAAAATGTGTATGAATTCTTGTTGAATTTCATATGGCTTCTCAAAGGCAGCTCTTATCCTTACCATTTGTTTTCTGAGTACAGAACTCAGGCCGTGTTTTAGATATAGTATCTGTTTAAGAAAACATGACGTGATAAATATCATCAGTAGCCTACGTTACTACATAGTAGGAGTATTCATATTTGTCACCATCTTTATTTTTTTCACTTGGTGGCTCGAATATGTTATGGCTTCTTTAAAAAAAAAAATACTTCCATCTTCAAGCATATTGCCATCCCGTTTTCATAAAATAAAAGTTGTAAATTCTTCGCTAGCCCCTAGTGTACTTCTAAATACTTCTAATCTACGGCGCTTTCCTTTGAAAGTTCATTTTCAGTCTTAAGCTCTGGCTTTTCATTTTTCAAAAGATGTTATTTGGTTTTCAGAAACATGTTCTTGTCGGATGTTTGACCCCACGGAATTTATGATGAAATTTAGTTGTGGAGAAAATAATAGTAGACTCAGGTACCGTACATCCCCCCTCGATTTTCAGTCTTTTTGTGGTTATTTAAGAGAACAAGAAATCTGTGCATAGCCTGCGCCTCTCATTTTAGTTAGACATTTTCTTGTGCCGTTTCACCTCATGAATACAAGAATCTGGCAAATGGTTAAGAACTAGCATACGATCGCATATAAAAGAAATACCACTGATCGAGTAAAACAAGTTTCCGAACCTGTGACCCGGACATGCAGGAGTTTCTAGTCCTTTCATATTGCTCACCAGTCGTGCCAAGTAACTTATAAAAACATAATTTTACTTGCATGAAGGCGGACGAGTAACGAGAAAACATTTGAGTGAAAGACTGCTGTTTTTACATAATTACATTGATATTTATATGGTAGTTTACACACAAGAAAAGGGTCTTATTTTTTAATAATCAGTTTAGTCTGCGAATTCATTCTCCACAGAAGTATACTCCCGATGAACGATACCGTATTCGCCTGCGTGAATGGTATAATAAAAAGTATTATTTGTATCAACATAATTATTGATGCTCAGAGCATGGGAGATTGTTTTCAGAAGTGTGAGGAGGATATATTACCCAGCGTCATTATTGATCCAAGGAACATATGAATAGAAGCTTGTAGTAACCGTTGACATCGTTATGATCGGTGAAGTTTCAAATGAAGTTAGTGAACTGGTGTACAGTAGCCCATGCACATAAATGTACAGAGGCACTTTTTACTAATCCTTCGTTATAGGAGTATAACGTTATTGTCAAAAATGTTCAGAAGGAATTCAAAGGCGTCGCTAAAATGAAATGTCAGTGTTTATATTTATATATATATATATATATATATATATATATATATATATATATATATATATATATATATATATATATATATATATATATATATATATATATATGACATTAATACACTGCGTACTCAGCTGTATAGAAGAAATTAAGTAATAAAATGAATTGTCTAGTGGTATATATATATATATATATATATATATATATATATATATATATATATATAATGTAGTTAGTAAACTTTCGTTATCAACTGCTAGCATTATCCAACTAAATACTCTGCAGTGTAGAAATATATTCTGATGCCACTACTATCTACATATATTGGAGACATTATGTATATATAATGCTTATATATATATGCATATACATTGGTATTTGTAGGTACGTATGTATGCATTATATGTATAGCGCTGTTTCTTTCCTCACCTCACTTCAAAATCGTATATAGAGAAAAGATCATCAGGATTTTTTTTTACCTTACACTCTCAATATCTGATCTCATAAATAACCTTATTAAAGAGTTTTTTCTTTCCTTTTTTTTGGTGGGGGGGGCGGCTGATGATGTGCTGTCCCTTTCCGTCGAAATCTCCCTCCCATGTTTTCTCTTGACTGTTGATCTAATAAACACTATTGATTCAGAGTAAAATGCGTGACCAAGACAAACTAAGCATATTACTAGTTGTTTTCAAGACGTGTATACTGATTCAAAGTCTCCTGTTATGACTCTGGGAAAATATACATAATAGCTGTGAAGTAACCAGGTACAGTATGTTCACGAGCTGACTGTTGCAGTGGTCTGACTGAAAGATGGAGCCTCTAAATATAGGGTTGAAAAGTTGATCTCTTAACCTTGAGCATGCGTATAAACCCATATTACTTTGCACTTGTATATATACGTGCTTATATTTTTGCGTGTAGAGAATACTCAGTAGACATTTGTATCTCCTCTATCGTCTAGTAAGCAATAGTTTCTTTCGAAAGTTTCCAGTGAGTTTCGCTGCTGAAATATATACAGAAAATTTGTTTTATTATTTTCCAAAACATGCACACACACACACATACATATATTATATAGTAAACTCATTAACCAAATGTGCGTTGCTAGTGGAAGTCTTAACGATGCTCAGTGGCGTCTCTATGGGGGTCATGGCAGGCCCCCCCAGTCGAATGTTTGACTGGCCCCCAGTTGAAATTCCCTTTATAGTTAAACTTTAACCCTTTTGTGGTCAAAAGCAGTTATAGTTATAGGTTTTAGCACAAATGACATTTTTTCATGATATTTTGATCCAACTTAATGTTATGAATGTATGTATGAGGTGACTGACACTATAGTTACAGTTTTGAATAAGTGCAATGCAATTTGCTACTGGTGCTTAGAGTTAGTTTCCAGGGAGAGAAGATGAAGAAGAGGGAGTGGGATAGGTTGAAATTTTGAAGAGATTTTGGAGGGTCACACGTCTTTTGTGTTATTGATGATATGCACTGTTTTGATACGTATATTTACCTGACAAGAATACTATGCTATAGTTGAAAATTAAACCTTGATAATAGAAATTAGGCTAGTGTTGAATATAAAGTTGTAAGGAAATTTACATTACAGTATGTGATACATTTGCATAAAGAAAGAGTTGAAAATTAATTGAAAATTGAACTCAATAATTTCAAATACAGATTTGTTAATTATTAATACTATTATTTTCCTTCATTCACATGGATATATACATTCGAGAATAGTATATGTTACTAATTACATTATTAGTACATTAGTTTTGTATAATTTTCTTTGGCACCCCAAAAAAAACCTTGGCCCCTCCTAGGAACCCCCATTGATGGAATGCCAGCTACGCCAATGACGATGCTCCCACCAAATGTAAACAAATAACGAAGCAGAAGAAGGAAAACAGTTAGAGGTACGATCCAGAGCAAAGAATAAAAAAATAAAAAAAAAAACAGAAAAAGAAAAGAAAAAAAAAGACCCGTTGGGGAGGGAGTTGTCATGGAATAAATGACCTGGATTCGAGGGTGGAGAGTGCGCGGACAAGACGGTCTTGTCTGTGGAGCCCAGTCAGTGCCCCACAGACTACCGTTGTGGAATACAGACGTTGGTGTATATTATTGCAGCCTGGTCAGACTGTCAGTGATGACTGTAGTCTCTGCTGGATGTTGCTCTTATTCTTGACTACACTTAATATGTTGGTCTTGCAATAAATGTGTGTCGCATTCTACTCTTTGAGGTATGTTAAATGTTACGCATGTTTTTGTTTTTCTGAACGACTTAGGAAGAGTCGAGTTACAGAGTCTCTCTCTCTCTCTCTCTCTCTCTCTCTCTCTCGTTGTTATGTATGGCTGTCATCAAAGTGCTCCTTATTTAGTAAAGTCAATATTCATGAGGTTCATGATAGTATTTAAAGAAAATGACCAGCAAGAAGCGTCGGAATTATGCCTACGGTGTGAATTATTTATTTTTTCCCTAAATGGTATTCATTCAGGTTGATTGTCATTGTTTGTAAAAAGTTTTCTTCCCACATAATTTTCTCAATACTTAATCGCTTTGATTATTATTATTATTATTATTATTATTATTATTATT
>NC_089791.1:39134882-39159882 GCF_040412425.1 Macrobrachium rosenbergii
AAATATGTTTGCTCCTCGTTGATATAAACGATAGAATTGGGGTTAACGAGATCTCGCCGAACCTTATTCAGTTCTTTCTTTGACAAAGAACCAAAGACATTGAAAATGCAGTAAGCTGTCTACATTCCCTTATGCTGAGGGTTTCAGTCGCATAGACAATGTCGTCATTAGATTCCTCCTTTTGCGTGCGCTGTTTTGAAAAGCTTTTGTTCTTTATGCTCTTAGTAACCATTCACGAATCCCACGAGATGATTCAAGAATGACGGTTGGTGTTCTCTTTTCGACAAATCGCATTAACCTTCCTTGTGCTACCACCTTCAATTCCAAATTGGACTTAACAATTCCCCTCGTCTAAAGAATGTCGCCTGTGAGGAAGACGATATTTTTTTTTTTTTTGCTCTCAGTGAGAAGAGAATTCAAATCTTCATAGAACAATTCTGTTCTGAACCAATGTTCGTCATCACTAGAGCTCTGACGTAAGAATAACTGCATTTCGGTAGGCATTCCTATGGAAGGCGCCCTTCACGATCTGCTCCAAATGTCACGGCCTTTACTTCATCTACGTACCTTGACGATGCTTGTATACGACTATGCTGTGCTCTTTAGCGATATCTCCGTCTGTCGTAATCATGTTGTGGAACTTCGGAGAAATTTTCCGCATACGAAGCAGATGTGCTCCCACGTGCGTGTTTGCTTAGATGTTGATTTTTATATTGGATTGTCTTTTGTGCAACAATACACACACACACATTATATATATATATATATATATATATATATATATATATATATATATATATATATATATATATATATATATATATGTATATATATATTATATTATATTATATATTTCATCAGCATTCCTTTGGAAGTTGCTTTTGAGCAAAGCTGGTTTACTTGCGTCATCTTCTCTTCCTCAACCATTAGACCTCTACCTAATAAACACACACACACATATATATATATATATATATATATATATATATATATATATATATATATATATATATATAATATACACATACATAGATATATTCAATTATAGATATATATATATATATGTATATATATATCTGCACACACATATATAAATCTATGTATATACAGTATATATACATATATATATATATATATATATATATATATATATATATATATGCGTGTGTGTATGTGTGCGATGTGTGTGTGTGTGTGTTTAATAGGAAGGAGGTCGCTTTTTGCTGAGGAGGGAGAAGATGACGCAAATAAACAGCTTTATACTACTCAGAACTGCTGATGGAGAAAAGAAGGTAAATGACGACAGAGCTGTAGTGGCAAACTGGATACGAGGACCAGAATGTTTATGAGATGAGTTATAATATAGTTTCAGAGAGAAAGTCAGACACATATGTTTTGCACAAGAACAAGCAAGTCTAATTTAAAGTTGAATAGAGCTGATCACAGTAAAAGTTAAAGTGACTTGTGAAAGAATGCTTTTGAAAAGGCACCCCCAGCTTCATGGAGACAAGACCGTTGTCCGGTCCTTCCGAAACCTGTCGCAAGTTATTGAGGGAGCCAGAATATTGTATAAAAGGGTGCGTTTATTCCATGTGAAGACTGGCAAGCACACACGCACACATACACACGCAAAACGTTTATTACCTTCCACACTTTTTCTCGGCACATGTTTACATACATATCTGTACATACATGTTAATCCGCATCTTCCTAATACAAGGAGCATCTTTTTAATGAGATCCAACTTCAGTGATTTCATAGATGGCTTCTTTCCACTGGTTTTGGGTAAGAAAATTTATGTTGAAACAGTGTAAGTATCATCCAGTTAACAAAGTAAAGGCACGATATATATATATATATATATATATATATATATATATATATATATATATATATATATATATATATATATATATATATATATGTTTGTGTATAAATATATGTACAACATATGCGTGTACAGTATATGGGTATGTGTTTACGAGCGCGCAGCATATCGAAACGTAGCAAGCAGCCTAATCTTGGGTTTGGTGGCTGTTATACGTAATGGAAAATTATGTCGAAGAAAGTTGCAAGTAATGCTTCTGAATAAGAAGGATGTTCCTTGTTAAGCGTTACTTGTTCCGCGAACGTTGGAAACAGCACACTGCCCTGCTCCCCTTTTTATCGTCACACAGATAAACTGGTTTTCAATTTTTTATATTTCTCATTTATGTTGGGAATCAAATATCTCCCTTTGCAATTATTGTCGTGAAAAGTATTCTTATCTCTTTTTTTTCCTTTTGGGTTGTATTTTCTAATTTTTTTTTTTTGTATGCGGTATTCTTTTTTTTCCCTTTTAGGTTATATTTTCTATTTTTTTGTATGCAGTATTCTTTGTTTGCCTTTTAGGATGTATTATCTATTTCTTTTTTTTGTATGCAGTATTCTGAATTCTGCACTTTTTATTTAATTCAGGTCTTGCTATACATTTTTTTTTATTTCTCGTGTATTATAAGATGTATCTATTGTTATTCACTCTAGATAAGAAAGGATCTTCAATAGGTTAAGTCATTGCAAAGAAGACGCACACAACATAAAAGTCGCGCCGCTACCTTTGGGATCCGCTATGAATAAACCCTTCTGTACCCCGACCACCCTTCCCCCATTCAGTCGTTTTCTCTACCCAACCCTAAGGCTAAATGGGTCACAGGTAGATTACTGACCTGCCCAGTTTTTTTTTATTTCCCTCATCCGCATTGAGCCAGAGAGAGAGAGAGAGAGAGAGAGAGAGACTCACACACGCACACACAAAAACTAGTTCATACAACCCTGTGTGTAGTGCACTTCGGGAGAGTGGCCTACTTCAGGAGGAACTGGGATAGTATCTTGAGCTTAGCGGTGGAGGTTAGGTCAATTATCATTTTGATACCTGCATTGAAATGAGTTGGTGCGTTGCATATGTTAGTCTGCATGTTTGCATGCGTTTTAGTGCATGCTCGCTCTCTCTCTCTCTCTCTCTCTCTCTCTCTCTCTCTCTCTCTCTTCTCTCTCTCTCTCTCTCTCTCCCTCTCTCTCGGGAAGACGATTTCTCCTAACTGGTGACATTATTATTACTGAAGACGGTGAAGAACATTCGCTTTTTTCAAAGTTAGACTAAATGAAGGCCCCGTTTTTATAGCGTGAATCTTGGTATAATGTTAAAAATTCACTAAAATTCATAATGTTAAAAATTCACTAAAATTCCTTAAGCTTTGTGATGACTAGTCCTCATCGCTAGAGGGAATGAAAATAAATCAAAATTTAAAATTTTGTTGTTGTTCTTCATTAAAGATTATGCCAGCTGTATGGTAGCACGGCTCTTGCTTTTTGAGCAGCCCGCGGGAAAAATGTTCAAGTGAACAGATTATTCATAGCAGGTTCCTGCTTGGCCGGTCTTTCTTGCCGCTCAGCGAGGGGCGTTAATCTCAGGTGTAGGCCACGGATCTGGAGAACTTAGTTTATCTTATATCAAGTATCAAAATATTTATCCCCAGCTAGTGTTGGTATTCAGTTAAGTAGGAACCCTTCCACAAACCTATGGCGTTTTACGTCACTGCTTTTTTATATTTACTGCTTTTATGTAAAGGTTTATACGAAAGTTTACTATTCTATAAATTCACTGTATGGAATGACTGCTGTCCGTAGTAAGCCTTTATCCCCTGCACAGCACTACGGCCCTTTACCATACTACTTTTTATATAAAAGTAATATGGTAAAGCGCTTTACCATACTACTTTTTATACAAAAGTAGTTTATGATACAGCGCTTTACCATACTACTTTTTATACAAAAGTAGTACTGTAAAGCGTCTTACCATACCATTTTTATAAAAAAAGTATTATGGTAAAGCGCTTTACCATACCACTTTTTATACAAAAGTAGTATGGTAAAGCGCTTTACCATACTACTTTTTAAAAAAAAGTAGTATGGTAAAGCGGCGTAGAGTTGTGGAGGGGATCATATAATTCACATCAACGGTAGCTGGGAACGAACCTTTTAATATTTTGGATAAGATAAACGCCAGACTTGTTCTCCAGATTCGCAAGCAAAGCTAATGATCCCGAGTTGTTCCTTAGACTGATGGAAAGAAAAATACCTGACCTTCATAACCCACACCTAAACCTCCTTGCCCACGCCCGGGATTAACACTCCTTGAACGGTAGCTGGGCAGCATAACCGCAACAAACCAGAATTGTCATGTAGCCGGAAGACCACTAGGACCCTGATATGAATAATATTACCGTGCGGAAATTTTGATTAAGTTTCATTCCCTCTGAATGGAACTAACATTGTTATAACTACAAAGCCATCTTAACTTGTCGAATTCTTCGCACTTTTTGGATTCGCTTCGCTAGAAGTTAAAGGGACATTGTGGTACATTACAAACGAAGGGTTTTGATGTAATCCCGGTGCGGTTTTGTGTGGATGACTGGTGTGGGTACGGAGATGTTATAGTTTTTGCACCAAGGAGTTTCCCTCGTGATTGAGTGGTTAGCTCGGAAATGAAAGTAGCAGTGACTGATGCCATATTTTGTTCTGAACTTCTAGTGTTGAAGAAAGAAAAGGCCATTTGTTAGTAACGCCATCAATAACCCGTTTTCCATGATAGATAGCTCCAATAAAAAAAAAAAAAAACAGTCATAGCACTTGCATCCTCTGAATTGCTGAATCAAGGATGAACTTCCTGTGCAGAAAAGTCTCACAGCTTATTCCATGGGATGACGTTGACCTGTCGACAGCTGAAAGATGATTTTGCTTTTATTGCAGAGCAAAATGAAGGAATTCAAACATGGGGGACCAGCCACCGCCGTGGTGTTGCTCCTCATCATCCTTGCGACGCAAGTTATGCAGCACCGCAGGTAATTTTGATTTGTTTTAGTCATCTTATTTATACGTTTCCTCCTCCTCCATGGCATGCTTGTCCCGTTTATCTGTGACTATTAGCTTGTAGATATAACCTTTATATTTTCTTATTGACTCTTACGATCTGTCCTAGAGTAAAAATCTCCAATTACTCAAACCCTTATCATGCAGACCTGAAATTTTTAACCTTCACAAATTTTATGGTATCCTGATTACGATCTTTCCTCTAATAAAAATATCGTAAATTATTCAAACCCACACCATCCCCGTATTTATCTGTGCTGCAGTGATAACCTTCATAAATTGTTAGTACCCGGAGACCCTTACTAAAGTTAAAATCTCTTGAATTGCTAACCTTGTGCGTACTGAAAAATCAAACGGTTCCGGCGCCGTGCCATCAACCAAAGTTTCATAAATGAAATCAAATTACTAACCTTATACTGATGATCTTCACGATGTTTTTTTTAGGATCATAAGATCTTTTCTAAAATTAGAATGTCTTGAAATACTCAGACCCACGTCATCCCGTTTTATCTGTGTGTGCAAACATGCAATAATAACATTCAACATTCACACTTATTTCATGATCGTAAGGGTTTTACTAAAATCAGATTATCTTCATTTACTCAAACCGACTTATAGCGATAATATTCAACTTTCATGATCTTAAGATCTTTACAGAATCGAAATATATTGCTCAGACTACGATGTCCCTACATCTATAAATATTTAGTTATCATTTTGATGTTCTTAGTTCCCGATTCTGTTTTAAGGCCTTGAGATTTCGTTTACTTATAAATCGCCCTTCCAGTTACTCGATACGGTTATTCCTCATGAGTAATCGTCATCGTGAATCTTACAGGTCTATTTATCAACGTGCGTCTTTTGTAAAGACTATTCACCAGCAGGTGTTTCTTGTTGCCAGAAATGCTAGCAACGAAAGGATCCTGTCCCGCCAAAAGAGACTCTTATTCTTCACCTCCAACCGACGTTTTGCGCTGCCTCCCACGACGGCGCTGGCCATAACGTTCACCCTTAACGTGCCCTTCTTCAGCAACTTGCCCACTGGTTATAGCAGCAATATGCTCTTCAGCGTACCCATAGTTGGTAAGTTCTCTCTCACTCTCTCTCTCTCTCTCTCTCTCTCTCTCTCTCTCTCTCTCTCTCTCTCTCTCTCTCGTAAGCGCAGTGGTTGTACACCTGACTCACAACCGAGAGACACATTTTCGATTGAACCGGGCTATGTAAGGAATGATACGGTAATTTTTCCTTTAAAAAATCCCAGTATGTTACTGTATGCCTAAGCATTAGATCGTATACGGGACTGTAAGTTCACCGTTGTAAGTTACAGCTGAGGTGGAAGGCAAGAAAAAGATCAGACACTCAATCGAGTGATTAATGGTCTGTCAAAATGTGTCGCCATGTATCACTGCAACGGGAGGGCTTCGACGGGATCATTCTTACCCCAGCGATGTAGTTGAACAATGGTACCTTCAAAAATTTCTATCGTGAGAATGATAGTCATGCATCACGAAATGATTTTTGAAGGTAGCATGTTTAAATTGGGTACAGCCTAAGCGTTGCCCTATCAAGACCGAAATTAAATACCCGGCTTTATTTTACTTAGTCCCCTATTAATCAGCGACAGTTTCAGTGCTTTTAGTTTCTTACTTGGTGTTCCTTTGACGTATGCAGCGCACCCAGTCCTTACTGATGCCTGTGCAACTGCTGGCCGTTCCGTTTGCAATACTGGTTAACAAATGACTAAGACTGTCTGAATTTTTGTGCAATATTCTTTTCCATTATTTTTATTCTAGTAAGTTTTGATGACTTGGGACTGACGTCAGCCGAGAATCCTTTTGGCTTGTGGCCTTTCAGAAAAAGGCGTGACGTGCCCAACTTCAGGCATTTTCCCGAGTACGGGCATGTTCCCAAGGACGTGCCCGTCGTTGACCTCTCCGACGGAGAAAGGTGAGGCTTAAAATCAGTCATTATCGCTTTCACAATAAGGTCAGTTAAAATAATACTGAAGCCTTTGTACAATGAAATATGTATCCCTATAAGCGTATAAAAGTATGATCTATAAGCAGAATCTGACAAATTGTTGTTATAAATAGGATTGCAATGTAATCTAATTTTGTAAAATTGAGATTAAAGATAGGAACTGGAATGTAATGTGATTCTGACAACTTGAGGAATTGGAGTATTTCACTATACCCCTTTAAGTTTCTATCTTTGTCAACTTCTTCAGCATATATTGCAGTGTAACTCTTAGTTTTAAAATTGATTGGTTAAAGTCAGAACCAATTGACGCCAATTACCCAAGTACCCCTCTTGAAGGAAACCTCTACTCCTGCAGGAGCGTTGTGTATCAGGTGTTGGAAGGCGTGTTACGCAATATGGGTCTAGAGGGCTCGCCTTGTTTGCAGCGGGCTATCTGCGAATACTACCAGGATCCGCTGAAATATCACGGGTTTTTTGGTGAAATGCTCGAGTTGCTCCTCAGGTAGGAAGAGTTTTTCGTTTTTTACTACTCTCCTTTTTGTTGTCATCATTATGAACCTAAAATGAATAATATCGTTATCTGAATGCTTCAGTTACGTTGTGGATAGGAAATATTTCTTTTTTCTGAACTCCATTTGATAAGCTCGTCATATTTGAGAATCTTATATGAATAATAGCGTTGCTGAAACGCTTGAATTACTCTCTAGGTAAGAAGAGATCGCCACTTTCCTGAGGTTCCCTTGAGACAGTCTTGAAATCTTGTGGACATTTAATGGAATGCACAACTGACTCAGTTACTGTTGTTAATTTCAACAAACATTGAACATTCATTTGCTGACTCGCACAGTAGTTTATTAAGTAGTTTGTGCAGGTAAGGAACGTATACTTTGATTTATTATTAATACTTAAGAGTTCGTTCCTTTGTCTCTTAGCCCTAGCAACTCCAAAGACGCCCATATGCACCTGGCGGAGTATGTCGCTGCAGAGAAGATGGGGAAAACGACTAAGAAGTGCGACGCCTATGAGTCGCTCTGTCCCCGATCCTTGTATAGGAATGGAACTGCTGAGCACATTGCCGTGTAAGCCTCGACTTTTGTCATAACACCTTTAGGCTGATGTTGTGTTCTTTAAAGGGAGTTGGAAACTTTTCTTGAATACTAACATCACCTAAGTGACTAATACTCCTGCATTTTAATTTCATTTACTCATAGTCAGGGACTCAGAATCGAGTTACTCATTATTCCATAGCTGTTTTGCGGTTTAACAGGAAATTAAAATGCAGGAATATTAGTCCTTATATCACTTAGGTGATGTTAGTATTCAAGAAAAGTTTTGGGTACTTGATGCCTAAAAGGTCTGCTTGAAATTCAGGTACTTCACGTTACTGTAATCATTGTCATTATCATCATAATTATTATTACGATGGCACTGTTGTTACTTGATAGCTAAATCTCATTACTGCAATTATTTTTATTATCATAATTACTATTTTGATTGCTATTAGTACATGACAACTAATGAAACCACCCTGGTATCTTGGGGTTAGCAATATTTCATAAAACCTGTCTCTCCTGTCACAGAGATGCCAAGGACCGCCAGAAACGTTTCATCTACATCACACGTGACAGGCGACTGACCTTCCCTCCCACCTCCACCATCTTCGTGACCTTCTCTCTGAGCCTGCCCGCTGGGCATCTGTTTACCACTGGGTATGGATCAGAATATCGATAACTCTTCCTGTTGGAGGTGAGCTGGAAGACCTCTCTACATATATATATATATATATATATATATATATATATATATATATATATATATATATATATATATATATATATATATATATATATATATATATATATATATATATATATATATATATATATATATATATATATATGCCAGTCTCTGATTCATCATTTTCTACTCACTGATGCCTCTTGATTCCAATATAAATTCTTTATCAATCTTAGATCTTTCCATCGATATATCTGTTCAGTATCATATAAGGTCTATATATCTAACCTATCAAAGCCTTTTTCATATTCAGACTCAGCACATCAAGAGGTGAACAGAGTTGTGTGTTATCACCTGATCTCTTCAATTTACTGTATATAGTGAAATGATGATGAGAGATCTCAGAGATATGGAAGGAATTAAGGTTGGAGGAGTCAGTATTAATAACATCAGATATGCTGATGATACAGCACTTGTTGCAGACTCTCATGATAAACTTCAAGCTTTAATCAGTACTTTACGCCAGTCAAGCAGAGAAAGAGGTCTGTCAATAAATATTAAGAAAACAGAAATTGAGGTTATCACCAAAGATGATATCGCCCCTAAGAACAGATATAAGAATTAATGCTGAAACAGTTAAACAAACCGATAGTTTTAATTATGTGGGATGCACTGTCACAAGTGATGGAAAATGCGAAAAAGAGATCAGGAAGAGAATATCCATGGCAAAAGATGGATTTGGAAAGATCAAGAAAATAGTCACCAACTCGAAAATATCTATGAATCTAAGGAGGAGGTTTGTAAAATGTTTTGTTTGGTCTGTATTGTTGTATGGCTGTGAAACTTGGACCTTGAGGAAGACAGACAAGAAGAGGTTACAGGCTACAGAAATGTGGTTTTGGAGAAGGATGCTGAAAATATCATGGACAGAAACGAAAACTAATGAGGAGGTATTGGAGAGAGTAGGCGTTGAGAGAGAACTTTTGGCTTCAGTGAGAGGTAGACAAATGAGGTTTGTGGGTCACATAGTGAGAAGATAAGAACTAGAACATCTCTCTCACTGGTAAAATCAATGGAAGGAGGCCGAGAGGAAGACCTGAGACAAAATATATGGATGGATTGGTGAAATGACTGGAGGAAGAATGTCTGCAGCTCAGTTGCTGCAGACAGCCGGAAATAGAGAGGAGTGGCGAGCCATGATTGCCGACGTCATGGGGATATAGCACCTGGATGATGATGATTATATATATATATATATATATATATATATATATATATATATATATATATATATACATATATATATATATATATATATATATATATATATATATATATATACATATGTATGTATGTATGTATGTATATGTATGTATGTGTATATATATATATATATATATATATATATATATATATATATATATATATATTGTATGTATGTATGTTTATCATCACTTTTGTATGTGATTCATTTATCACCCATTACCACAGGTGAAAAATAATAGACGGGGTGTAGGTCCTGACCAGTTTCGACTTTATTGCCAAGCCACTGACGAAGGACTAATACATAGCATTAGAAGTCACAAATATATATAATACAGAGACAGTACTGACGAACATACACAGCTGTTTGAGACTACAGATCCGCCCACAGGCCGATGTCAAGGTAGGAGGAGCCTTCAAAGCTCATTAGGCTAAAAATCACAATATACTCTCAGGGTACAATACTGATAAACACACCGACCATAGGCAACCACAGGCGACATCAGATCCACAACTGACAAGTGTCAGGGAGGCGGAGTTTGGAAAACTCATTAGCACTGCTGCCCCTGTACTGTGATTACGAATATAATAATCTTATTTCCATACATCTCTACTGCCTACCTTAAAATTTAAACAATTTACAACTTTCCTCTGACATTGAAGGATCAAGCTTATACATCCCATGACTGATATTCATATTATGGCGGTACCTTTCTTTTATAAAGCTAGATTCAATTATATTCTTTCAGTACGTTATTAGAATATACAATCCTTTTGCCCTTCCCAGTTGATATACATGATTGTTCTCACTAACATACAAAAATACCACTGTTCCCCTATACATATCTCACAGATTTTTATGCTGTTCTATTCTCTTTTTTTCAGTGCTTTACCCGTTTGGCCAATATAAACATTTTCACAAGACTTATATGGAATTTTATATACACACCCTTTAGTATTGTCGGGGGAGTTTTTGATAAGTACACATTTCATTGTTTTATTGTTCTTAAATACAACATTAACGCCAAAATTCTCAAGAAAGATAGGGACATCTTTCATATTATTATCATAAGGCAGTACAAGCAAATTTTTGTGTTGTAAAGTTCTTATTGATTTTGATACAAAGTCTTTTTGCCGCTTTTAATGAATTGTTTAATACACTGTCAGGATATTTCAATTTCTTGCCTGTATTCCTAATCTTATCTATTTCCTCACCAATATATTCAGGGCTACATACACGTAATGCTCTTAAAAGCATAGATCAAAACACTGATTTCATAACCTTATTGCTTTGTCCGGAATGGAAATTCACATAGGAAGAAATATTAGTAGGTTTTCTACACACACTATATTTAAACCCATTACCATTTCTTCGTATGAGCACATCCAAAAAATTAAGTTAACCATCATTTTCATTTCCATATGAATTTAATTGATGGTACTAATTGATTTAACTTGGCAAAAAAGTTATTTACATCTTGGTTCCCTGGCCTTACACAAATTATGTCGTCAACATACATAAACCATGTTACATTGCATAGAATTATGTTGTTTAATATTTTCTTCTCAAACAATTCCATATATAAGTTACTTAACACTGGGGATAGAGGGTTCCCCATTGCCGTACCAAACCCTCTATCTCCAGTGTTAAGTAACTTATATATGGAATTTTTGGAAAAGAAAATATTAGACAACATAAATTGTATATTCTAATAACGTACTGGAAAGGAATATAATTGAATCTAGCTTTATAAAAGAAAGTTACCGCCATAATATGAATATCAGTCATGGGATGTATAAGATTGATCCTTTAATATCAAAAGAAATTTGTAAACTGTTTAAATTTTAAGGTAGGCAGTAGAGATGTATGGAAATAAGATTATCATATTTGTAAACACAGTACGGGGGCAGCAGTGCTAATGAGTTTTCCAACCCCACCTCCCTGACACCAGCCTGTGGGCGGATCTTTAGTCTCAAACAGCTGTGTATGTGCGTCAGTACTGTCTCTATAGTATATATATTTGTGACTTCTAATACTATGTATCAGTCCTTCGTCAATGGCTTGGAAATAAAGTCGAAACCGGTCAGGACCTACACCCCATCTCTAAATGTGTGATATATATGAAGTATATACAGTATATGTACATATATACAGTATATACATAAATATATTTATGTATATATGTTATACAGAGAAAGAGAATTAAAGTCTTGAGCGTGCTGCATCATCCACATTGCGGATGGACTATGAACATTCACTTGTCATGTATAAAATCTCACGTTGACAATCTCTTTTGCTGACAGTCAGCTTGGACGACGTAGGGCTGACGTCAGAGGACCACCCTTTCGCTGACTGGGGGAACTTCACGTACCTGAACGAGCTCTTCCGGCAGAAGCGCGAAGTCGGCGAAGAGGGACACGGAATCAACTGGGCCGGAGGTGACAGGTAACGTAGCCCAGCTGATTCTCCTGCCTTCCACGTCTCGTTCGCGTTTGGAATGCTTAAGTTGTCATACAAGCGCACATACTTGTATCTTGTAATGGCCTCTTGCTATCAAACTGTGCAATCGTCTTTGGATTGGACGATGAGCTCTGCCATATACGTTGTGGCGATATATATAGTCTCGTCTGGTTATTGCGTTAGAAACGCGAGGTAGAACTTCACATAAGTATCCATATTAAAATAGCACTTCAATACGGACACTTATGTGAAGTTCTAGGTATTTGGTGACCTAGGTAGGTTCAAGCATCACTACTGGAAAGTAGTACCAGTAGAAGTAGTAGTAGTAGCAGTAATAGTAGTACTAATTATGAAAATATGAACTTATGACCTGCAGTTGCCTACCAAGAATGTCTTGGATCTTCAATAATGGTAACGTTGTTCCCTCGGCAGGGAGGTAATGTACACCGTTGTGCAGAATACTCTGGAGGTCATTGGTATGAACGGGAAAGCTTGTTTGTTGAGAGCTATCTGCGAGATTTTTCAAGCACCACTTGATCGATACGGTATCTTGGGAGAAGCTCTGGAGGTCTTCTAAGGTAAGATAATATATATATATATATATATATATATATATATATATATATATATATATATTATATATATATATGTGTGTGTGTGTGTTTGTGTGTGTGTATGTATGTATGTATGTATGTATGTATGTGTATACGTGCATTTGTGAGCAGTGACCTTATGACTTTTCGCTCTCCTCACTTTTTGGATTGCTTATCATTGCAAGCCTTGAATCCAGATGAGGAATAAAAATATTTTCCTTATATAATTGGGATTCGAACCCACGCAGGTTGGAAAGAGTGACGATATAAATTTATTTCAACTCGTATGTACTTGTCTGTTGAGTATATTATGACAATGATAAGTACACGTGTATATGGTGAAAGTAACCCGTAGATTCAGTAATCTGTTACAGCATACATATTTGCATGTGTCTTCATAGCTGAATGGAGAAAGTGGTGCCTCGCTCTTACTGGTTTTCTTGGATACAGTGAAAGGAAAGGGTTTCATCATTTATTTCTCATCTGGATTCAACACTTGTGGTAATAAGCATATAAAAACAATTGTGATTAAGGTGAGAAGGTAAAAGGTCATTGATACTAAGGGAGAGTGATCAGTCTATTATATATACATAAGCATTTATATATATACATTTATATATATATATATATATATATATATATATACACACACACATATATATATATCACATTACCACAGGTGAAAAATAAGAGATGGGGTGTAGGTCTTGACCGGTTTCGACTTTATTTCCAAGCCATTGACGAAGGACTGATACAGAGTATAAGAAGTCACAAATATATATACTACAGGAACGGTACTGACGAACACACACAACCGTTAGAGACTACATATCCACACCACAGGCCGGTGTCGAGGTAGGAGTGGACTTCAAAACTCATTTGGCTAAAAATCACAGTATACTCTCGGGGGACAATACTGATAAACATACCGACCATAGGCGACCCCAGGCGACATCAGATCCACACCTGACAGGTGTCAGGGAGGCGGAGTTTGGAAACTCATTAGCACTACTGCCCCTGTACTGTGTTTATAGATATGATAATCCTATTTTCATACATCTCTACTGCTTGCCTTAAAATTTAAACAATTTACACATTTCTTTTGATATTAAAGGATCAGGTTTATACACCCTATGACTGATATTCATATTATGGTTGTAACTTTCTCTTACAAAGCTAGATTCAATTATATTCCTTTCCAGTGCATTATTAGAATATACAATCCTTTTTGCCCCTTCCCAGTTGATAGCATGATTGTTCTCACTAACACGTACAAAAATACTGCTGTTCCCCTGTGCATATCTCACACATTTCTTATGCTGTTCAATTCTTTTTTCCAGTGCTTTCCCCGTTTGGCCAATATAAAAGTTGTTACAAGACTTAAATGGAATTTTATATACACACCCTTTAGTATTGTCGGGAGAGTTCTTCATAAGTGCATTTTTCATTGTTTTATTGTTCTTGAATGCGACATTAACACCAAAATTCTTAAGAAGATGGGGATATCTTTCATACTATTATTATAAGGCAGCACAAGCAAATTTTTTGTGTTGTAAGGTTCTTTCTGGTTTTGATACATAGTCTTTTTTGCCGCTTCAAATGCACTGTTCAGTACACTGTCAGGATATTTCAATTTCTTGCCTGCATTCCTAGCCTTATCTATTTCCTCATCAATATATTCAGGGCTACATACACGTAATGCTCTTAAAAACATAGA
The DNA here is from genome assembly GCF_040412425.1 of Macrobrachium rosenbergii. Lineage (NCBI taxonomy): Eukaryota > Metazoa > Arthropoda > Malacostraca > Decapoda > Palaemonidae > Macrobrachium > Macrobrachium rosenbergii. The sequence goes on from NC_089791.1 coordinate 39,149,542, forward strand.
TGAAAACACTGTTTTTAACCTTATTGCTTTGTCCGAATAAAATGCACATAGGAAAAATATTGTGGTTTTTCTATACACACTATTCAAAACCATTACTGTTTCTTCGTATGAGGACATCCAAAAGGGTAAGGCACCCATCATTTCCATTTCCATAATGAATTTAATTGAATCAACACCGTCTCTCTATTTTTCACCTGGTCAGGACCACGTACACCCCGTCTCTTATTTTCACCTGTGGTAATGTGTGATAAATGGATCACGTACAAAAGTGATAATAATCATATATATATATATATATATATATATATATATATATATATATATATATATATATATATATATATATATATATATATATATATATCTTTAGTTATTATTATATATTAATTTTTGTCTATCTTAATGCCTTTGCTAAGAAATTCACGATATCGTGGTAAACTGTTATGTAACAAAAATACACAATGATATAAATAAATTGCAATAATATGCAAAAGACCAAAACAGTGACTTTCGAACGCCTCAGTGTTTACATCTGTTTTTATTTTTTTGCAGATAGATACAATTTATTTACATAATTACGGATTTTATTACATTATCTAATGCCTATATTATACACTGAATATATATATATATATATATATATATATATATATATATATATATATATATATATATATGTGTGATGTGTGTATATATATATATATGTATATATATATATATATATATATATATATATATATATATATATATATATTCTTCAGAGAGAGAAGAATTCTATCAATTCGAAAAATTAGTAAAACCACTCACGTTTATATTGTTCTCATGTTTTCCATTCATTCCTTGTACGTGCGTAGCCCGAGTCGGTCGCCGTACGCAGAATATCGCCTGGACGACTACTTGGAGGCGGAGTTGGTGGGAAGGTCGTCTGGAGTGTGCATCGATTATCACGAGCTCTGTCCGCACTCCTTGTTCACCGACGCCAAGTACGAATCTGCACATCCCATGTAAGTTCCAGAACTTTTTCTAAGTTCCTGAAAAAAGTCATTATCCAGGCAATAATCTACACGTACCATGTAAGTCATTATCCAGCCAATAATCTGCACATCCCACGTAAGTTCCAGAACTCTTTCTAAGCTCTTGAAAAGTCATTACCCAGCCAGTAATCTGCACATACCATGTAAGTTCCAGAACTCTTTCTAAGCTCTTGAAGAGTCATTACCCAGCCAGTAATCTGCACATACCATGTAAGTTCCAGAACTCTTTTTAAGCTCTTGAAAAGTCATTATCCAGCTAATAATCTGCACATCCCATGTAAGTTCCAGAACTCTTTTTAAGCTCTTGAAAAAAGTCATTATCCAGCCAAATTATGCTTGTGTGAGCTTGTGTATCTGCTGATCTCGTCACGTCCTCGCAAAATGAGATTCTTCTGGGCAGTTTCTGGTGGATTGGAGGAGTAACTTGAGTTCTTCCCTTCAGTTACATTAAAATATAAATGTTGGACAGCATATACATATATATATGTATATATATATATAATCTTTACACGTATATATATGTATGTGTGTGTAATTTATCCTGTACATTCATACATACACACACGTCTATATAATATATATATACACACATATATACATTCATACATACATACATCAAACACTCTGTACTTGGGAATAACTTTCACCCAAAGGGAATCATACATACAAGCATCGACTCATATAAGTATTCGAGGCTATCTTTTTTTTACGTATTGTAGGTTCAAATCTCGGTTAGGATAGGTGCATTTTTCAATTATACTTGGTTTATTGACGCAGGTTCAAGCTTCACCCCTTGGAAGTGTAATTACGGCTCAGTAGTAGCAATTGTTAAAGTAAGAACTTTAGTTACGTGCTAGAGGATACTTCGTATGCTCAGAAAAGTTTTAGTTTGGATCATAAACTATTCCCACTTCAAAGTAAGTTCAACATTACGGGGTATTTTTGGTTCAGTATTCAGACGGATGAAAATATCGTATAAAATTAGTGAAATTCTATTTTATATATACTGTATATGTATATATGTTATATAATATTATATACAATGTGTATATACTGTATATATATGTTATATACATTATATATATATATATATATACAGTATATATATGTTATATAATTAATATATATATATATATATATATATATATATATATATATATATATATATATATATATATATATATATATATATATATATATATATATATATATATATATGTAGTTCTTTCTATTCGAAAATGTTTTCTGTTTTCTGATATTGGTCACACATATAACTTTAACTTTAATCTTCACTTGTTTGTAGTCGAAGTTGAGAAAAAACTGACAAAGTCAAGATAAAGCAAAGGAATGGAGAAAGGCCGTGCTAACGAACGAACGAAACCGCGAGTATCCTCGCTAAGATCAGAAATCATTTGACAGCAGTTGTTTTGTTTGATTCCAGGGATATCATAGACTCTTTAGTGTCTCTGATAAAACACAGATCGACGTGATGACGCCTCCCCGTGACTGGAAGACTCATTCCGACGCAGGTGGAGGGTGAGAGGTGGTTTTGGCCCTTAAGGGGTTCCGGTTATGCGATCGTCTGTACTCGTGACTGACGCCAAACCTTGACAGTGGACGGACTTAGATTTCCTGAGAGAGAGAGAGAGAGAGAGAGAGAGAGAGAGAGAGAGAGAGAGAGAGAGAGACATGAAGGGCATTAAAAGGACGCAGTGATAAATAATTTTTTCTTGACTCATAGAAGGAACGGGTTTCCTACTAGAAAAAAAAGTATGGAAAGCAGTAAAAAGAGTGGTTTGCTCCATTTAAGTTCCTGATTAAAGTGATAATTTAAGAGGCATTGTGTAGTGAATCTTTAAGAAATCGGTTTTATATTTCCAGTTACGATCAGAAGAAGCAATTATGTGCTAATAACCAACAAAAATCCGGGAGTTATGGGGAAAAGGTTTTGGTTGCATTTAAGAAGTCAGACCCGTAATTAATCCCTCATTATCACTACGTATTTGGGCATATAAGTAGGCATGTATGAGTATGTTCAAGACGTTTAGTCATTCAGTTATCAGATATTTTAAATGTATATTTCTATTTCACTTCAAAGACCATTTTATTTCCTTGTTTCATCCAGGTACTTTTACTTGATTTATTCCATAACTTTCTTAGGAAAATTATAGTTTAAGAAAATTATGGTTTCCAGACATAATGGAAGGGTTGAACTGGTTTGGGTTATAGTAACAGTTACTATGACCTTGTCTTTTGAGGGAACTAAATTTTGTTCAAAAATACTGAAAATAAACGTATTTTACCTCTTATCGAATTAGTTGAGATTAAGCTCTTTATTAGTTCCTAAAGTCTGACTTCCTGATACTATTTCAGCAAAGAAAATATTTCCTTGTTCCCCCTACCTCTTTTGTGTGCATATGTGGTCAATCAAAAGTTGTGGCATTGTAACTCACCAGCCTTTTAGTAAAGACTTGGGAGAGTTCAGTGAAATATTGTTTCTAAGTTCCTCATTCCATACTTTGTTATACAAAACGCTCCTCTTCCTATCATAATTAAAGTTTTACGGACAAAATAATGTTGTTTTATTTCCATGCCTTATGTTGGTGCCTCCCTGCACTGCAACTTTTTTTTACTTTCCACCCTCTCCTAACAATTGATTCATAGTGCAGTTGCGAGATTTTCCTCCTGTTACACCTTTCAGACCTTTTACTGTCAATTTCCGTTTCAGTGCTGAATGACCTCATAGGTCCCAGTGCTTGGCCTTTGGCCTAGATTGTACATTCAGTTCAGTTCATACAATTTGGTCATTGTTTTCCTTATTCATATTCGCTGCGCTCACTACCCATAAAGAATTGCCTCTGTATTTCCATAAGACTTGCCAACTTTTGACTTCGCTGGCTCTACTGTATTACATAATTCGGTAGAGCCTCAGATGCTAACCAACCGTCCCACCTTTTCTGTTCAAAGAATGGCATCTCCTCAGGACGACTGTGGTGATCAACAGCATGAAACGTCCCACCAGGAAAATGAAGATTCGATGGTGGATGAAGGAAGAATGGAGGTGTTTGACTCATACTGATAGATGAGAGAAACGGTTATTACAGCATAAACTAAGAAAGGTAGCAGGAGTTCTGCAGAACTTGAAATAAGACAGCATGTCAAGGAAGAATAAGTTGAAATTCATGAAATATTTGTTAAGTTCATTTACCTTTATGGAAGTCGAGTGTTGATGCTGGCTGTAAGTGAAGGAAGACTGGAATGTTTGAGATGAATCATCTACATAGTATATACAAAGTAAGAAACGTTGCCATGGTAAGAAATTTAGAAATACAGTGAAGATTCTGTAAATATATTTGTTAAAGAAGAGATGGGTCAGTCTGTTTTGAGGTGGTTTAGTAACGTGAGGAAAATTTAAGAGAACAAGTCTTTGGAAATTATGAATAATTCAAATCCTTTGGCAGAAAAATCAGAGGCAGACCAGGAAAATGCTGGGTAGAATGTCATAAGTAGAAGGCCTTACTATACAGTGAGTGCCAGTGTGTGTGTACGTATAAGCATTCTTTTCTTAGCTATGAAATGTGTACTGCAATGGAAGCTTCTGCGCCTGTCACCCCTGATTCAGCAGTGAAGTGTTGAGCATGGCATTGTTTGTTATTTTTTCTTTCACTGAGGCTACCAACTGACAAGCGAATAAGTGATGAGTAGGAAAAAACACAGAGACACACACACAAGACCCTTATACAGTCTACTAGCATTAACCTCAGTCTGCTCACCAGTGAGGTTTCAAGTCTTACATATGTGAGGAGGAATTTTTCCACTCATTTCAGTGTGGACATCATAGCATGGCCTTAAAACAAAAGAAATCGAGAAATTTTATTATTTTAGACATTACGATACATTATGTATATGCTAGCTAGGCAATTGCTGTGGATCGCAACTAGGAGGAGAATGGGCTGGGACCAGTGAAGCTCAGCCCAAAAAGCTTGTTGAAAGCAGGAATGATAACGCGTTCTAGAGCAGTCTCCTATAAGGGGAAAAGGTAAGTGGTGGAACAAAAAAATTTATAAATAAGTTATGTATATGTATATATATATATATATATATATATATATATATATATATATATTATATATATTATTTTATTTATATATTATGTAAATGTTCATCACCATCGCCTCGCCAATTAGACCCTAGATTGATCCTAGCAAAGGAGGGAACTTTAAGTTTGTGTCCTGTAAAATCCATAGTGCCTTTGTTGCCTCCATCCGCGTAATTGCACCCAGTAGTTATTCACCTGCAGCAGTAGGTTGCAGTCTGAGAGAAGAAGAGCATGGTTCTTGCTGGTTAAGAACCGAAAAGTTAACACCCCTCCTAGACCACACGTCAGAGGACGGAGGTTTGTAAGATGAAGACTCTCGCACCCGCACGCATATATATATATATATATATATATATATATATATATATATATATATATATATATATATATATATATATATATATATATATATATATATATATATTATATATATATATATATATATATATTATATGTATGTATATATATATATATATATATATATATATATATATGTGTGTGTGTGTGTGTGTGTGTACACCTACAACTATATTTGCATGCCATACCTTATATACCCTACCTACGGAAGAGTGTATGGAGTAAGAAATGGGAACGCTTTGGCATTTGGCTACAAGAGAAGAGTGGCATGATGCTAAGAATCGGGTACGTCCTCCGGGCCAAGTGACCCGGTGCCAGAGAACGACTATCGTACTTTTCTAAATTTACGAATGGATGGGTGACGATGCTTCAGTCTTTTATTTCTCGCGAGTATTTATGTCACGTCAAGCTACGTCATATGCAAGGGTTGTGAGTGCAATGTTGTATCATTGATCAGAATGAGCTTATATTTATATATATATATATATATATATATATATATATATATATATATATATATATATATATTTACATATATATATACATATATATATAAATATATATATGTATGTATATATATATATATATATATATATATATATATATATATATATATATATCTTATATACACATGCTTTTCTTGCTGCAGACACCATATACAACCTAACAGAGGGTGTACTGCATCTTTGAGTGGGAGAACTATTACTTGCTCTCTCTCTCTCTCTCTCTCTCTCTCTCTCTCTCTCTCTCTCTCTCTCTCTCTCTCTCTCTCTCTCTCTCTCTCTCTCTCCATGGTAAACCATTATTTTGTCAGTTAATGTTTGGTTTGGATGCTGTTTATAAATACAGTGCAGTATACACAGTTGACATTAAAACGTCAAATCACTTAGTATGCTTAACAAAATACCAAAGACGACACTAAGTACTTTTGACTAACTAGGATTGTTCTGTAGCATTAGCACTACTGTATTATGTTCGATCTTGCCTGTCTGTATTGTCGGAAGAGAGAAAATATTTTCAAAATGTACGTGCTTTCATACCTCCTCAGAAACCGTTTTACCTCATTCACTATGCCACTGTACTCTTAACGCCACTCCTTCGCCTCGAATAACTCTGGACCCACGTCGTTCCCAACCTTTGCTTGACGTAATAGAAAGGAATGTTATGCTTTATATATATATATATATATATATATATATATATATATATATATATATATACATATATGTATAAGAATTCTTTTTATACAAGTAAGAGATCTTCGAACCTGAAAACCAACCCGATAATGCATCTACGTTCCACAGAACCCGTCACCCTCCTCCCGTCCCAACTGAGGGAAGAAAATTAACCTGCTTTTACAGTCATATCATTATTTTGTCAGTGGAGTAAGTCCAGAAAAACTGGTTTACTCTTCTGGGAAAATGTTAAAGAAAAAAACAACTCGGGAAAGGTGTGAGGCGCCGGGAGTTTGTGAGGGAGGTCAATGACCTTGACTGAGTCGTCCCGTGCAAGAAGCAGGAATAGAATATTCATTGTCCTCTACTGGGAAATTTCTATTCATGTGTTGGCAGTGTGCCAGATTTGAAAAGCAAAGCTTTCTCATGAAAATTATCAAAAGCTGGAGAATTATTTCCAGTATATTGAAGTCTATCCGTCCGGAATTATTGGTATCATCCACCGACAACGACACCCTTTACCCCTTAGTGGAAAGGTTTTTTGTCGACACTGGCTCAAGTCCATACCAAATATTTCTCTCTTTGCATCTTCTCCCACTTTTATATGGGGTCGATGTTCCTGACAGCTTTCTTCCACCTGTCTGGGTCATACACTTCGTCCTCTAACAGTTTTTTGTGTCTCTCTCAGACCATCTTGAACAACATCCATTCACCTTCGCTTTTGTCTCCCTCTCGCTCTCTCACCCGGTACCTCTCCACCTGCATCACTCTCTTCCCCACCAGGACCCTGCTCCCTACAAACGTCTCCTCCTTTTTCATCACATGGCCATACCACTGCAGTCTCTTTTTCCTGGGCGTTCTTTGATAGTTTCTTCCACTTCTGTAGTTCTTTCATTCTTGATCTCCATTTTGTCACTCCATGCAACCACCTAAGCATTTTCATTTCCATCACATCCAGATTCTCTTATACTCTCTTTACCAACTGTGCCTCAGCTCCATATTTCAGTGCTGGTTTCACTACTGTCTTACACACTTCCTTTAACCTTTATGTTGATTCTGCAGTCACGCAAGACACCTGACATCTCCAATTTTTTCACACAGCCTTCGCTCCTTGCGATATTTCTGCCTCCATATTTCCATCAACATAATATACAGTATATATATTCCCCAAGTTGAGTGTTACTTAAAACTTGTTTACCAACGGATTGCGCAAAATCATGCTATTTTCATGGAAGGTCGACCATGGCCCAAATACCAGTCCATACAAATTCTGGTAGTGATCCAAGTAAGGGTTTGCACCCAGAATCGTGCACAGATTTTCAAGAGACCTATGGCAGATCGGTCACTGTTTTGGTGCTAGTCGTTTAATTTTTTATTGTTGCACAATTTAAGAGAAGGAAACTGTTTATAGTGTTTTCATACAGTACTCTAAAATTGAATATATTTGCCAGAGGAGATCAAGGACTATTTTCAATGTTTTCCATTTACGTATTTTTTTCTTACTGTCAACATATCCTTGAATCGGGGCGACTTTTTTATTACTTTTGTATTTTTCATAAATAAAGTGTGAAAAGCATGACCATGAGGCCGTGAACTCGTAGAGCAGAAAGTACATTATTAGGCAAATTGATGAGTTCATAACAGACTGGCCTTTATATAAAAAAAAAGTGTACATAAACATTAGATCAAGTTCTTGGCAGATGGGTACACCTAGGACAATGAGAACACAACCGCTCTGTCTCCAACTTCAAATCGTCATGGGGCCTTACCCGCACACAAAATTTTCTAAAATTTCTAAAATTCTTTGAAAACAATATTCAGTTTCCTTAGCTCAGTTTTCGCCATCATATGCATAAACTTTACTGAGAAAAGTAATTTAGGACGTTTTTAGTGGGTAACTTTGTAGTCTTGTTCTTATGGATATTTTAATATAGAGAAATTTAAGTTTTTTCAAACTCTGACCCCTAAGTCTTAAAGCCTGGAACAGCCAAAACATCAGCAAACTTCATGTGAAGATTAAGAAATCTAAATTATAAATGTTAACATACCCCTGGCAATTTGTACTTATTAACTAACGAATATAATTCATTTCTTACCTGAGGGCTCTGAATGCCAGATTATACCTTGTCCCAGGCATTTCGGCCAAGAGAGCTAACATCGCGGAATTTGATTTTAGGAGTCTAAAGCTTTTGCCAACCTCCTATAGTTAGGGGTTCAGAAATAATATATGTTTTTACCATAACAATTACAATTGGTGGGCACTCAGACTAATGACAAAAACGTCTTTTTGAGACTTTACTCTCTCTCTCTCTCTCTCTCTCTCTCTCTCTCTCTCTCTCTCTCTCTCTCGCTCTCTCTCTCTCTCTCTCTCTCTCTCTCTCAGACATTCGATTAATATAAAATGATGCTATAGGCTTCAAAATGTCTTATTAATATCGCCATCCATTTGTTGTTTATTTGCATTCTTCATCCTCTGTCGCAGTGTCATAAATAGCAACAATTGCACCCTGTCTTGAGGAAAGGAAATTGATACTGGTCCAACTCAGAGTACTCTCAGGGATGTGGATGAATGAAACGATCATTAAGCAAAATTCTACACATTCCACAGTTTCCTGAATAGCTGGCACAAGCTAAAACAGACCACAAAACTTGTGGCATTAATAAGCCATTTCATGGCGTGATTTATTAGACTTTCCCACCTGACTTATGTTTCAGCATCGGCTTTTACATAGCAGTTCACGAACTTCGTAGAGATTTGCCACTCTCCATTATTATAATGTTGATAATAATGAAATTGTTTGACTAATAGAAGTCTGACCTAGATCCGTAAGAAATCGAATTGATGTGTTTTGGAAAAATTCTTGTAGGCAGTCAATTCACTTGCTCTTGCTAGACCAGTGAGGGCAGTTGTTTTTTTTTTTCTAATCCTTCGAAACTTTTCTTTCCCGATCATGGCCCTATCAGGGTCCTACCTTCAAAGCTCTTGTTTTCGAAATTATCATAGTTATTCGAGGTTATAGTCTGGGTACTCGGCTTTAAAAAATGTTGTTTACAGACGCGTCCACATATATATTTGTGTGTGTGCTCCCCATTTGCACGAGGACTAGAAACTCAACTGTTCACATAAGCACCTTTAGAAGATTATTTGCAAGGAGACTTCCCTGATGCAAACGTGGCTTAAGAAGGAAAGGTGACATACGACGTGATAACTGTCCTTATCATGGACCCAACCACCAATGATAAATCTTGGAGTAAATAGTAGGAAACAGGAAATTCCTTTGAACTTGAATGCACAAGCAAGAAAGCTTTAAGAAAGATTGGATAGTGGGAAAACCCACTCTCTCTCTCGTGTATTTGTTTCTCTCTTACACATGCACACGGAGATGTATGTATACATGTATTTGTGTGTGTATATTATATATTATATATACAGTATATATATATCCATTATGTATGTTAGTACACACACATAAATATATATAGATATATATATATATATATATATATACAGTATGTATATATATATATATATATATATATATATTTATATATATATATATATATACAGTATGTATATATATATATATATATATATATATATATATATATATATATATATATATATATAAAAAGAAGAGTGAAGATGGCAGATAATCTCATGGGAGTGCCTGGTTGG
>NC_089791.1:39164882-39172382 GCF_040412425.1 Macrobrachium rosenbergii
GAGGTCTCGAGTAGTTAACTGAATGCCCAGTTTTTCTCTCTTTCCTTCTTTTTTTCTCCTCGTCCACAATGAGACGGAGAAATTGGCAAGAGAGGCCAAAACGAGTTCATGACCTCGTAAACCCCATTGTACTTTCAATCCTCAAGTGGCCTACTTACGAGGAGCACTGGGACAGGTATGTGGGGATGGCCAACCTCAATCCTGCATGATTCTTTTTTTTTTTTTTTCGTACTCTCCGCAGTACAGATGTTACAGCATCGTACTGTTCATACTTTTTATAACGATTAGTCACACAAATGCGTGTACGCACACGCAGATACACACACACACACGCACAGACATACATATATATGTGTGTATATATATAATATATATAAATGTATATATAATTATATATATATATATATATATATATATATATATATAACTAATATGTATTTGTGTGTGTGTGCATGCAATAGGACTTCATCATATTCGTTCATTTGTGTCTACATTATTATATTCAGGTTATGCACAAGCTCCAGACACGTTTTTGTATCGTATTCTATAATGAGTAGTCTTGAGCAATCCAGTTTCACCAAGAGACTTATAGCCATTATTCCAGAAAACAAAGAGATATTTTATGCAATACTTGGATTTTTTGTATTGAGAATTTATCTTTGGCCGATTCAGGTCACCTTGCGCAAGAGATAAGAAGGCATTATGGTTCAATAAATAAAGTCTTATTATTGTTTTTTCTTACTGTTCCTATGTATTTTAATGTATATATGTAGGCTCTTTGTTGGGTGAGTCGGTAGAGCTGCGGACTGTCACTCGATGGGCCGGAGTTCAATTCCCCGGCCGGCTGATGAAGAGTTAGAGGAATTTATTTCTGGTGATAGAAATTCATTTCTCGCTATAATGTGGTTCGCTGATTCCACAATAAGCTGTAGGTCCCCTTGCTAAACAACCAATTGGTTCTTAGCCACGTAAAATAAGTCTAATCCTTCGGGTCAGCCCTAGGAGAGCTGTTAATCAGCTCAGTGGTCTGGTAAAACTAAGGTATACTTAACTTAACTTAATGTATATATGTATTTATTTTTAAGTCGATGGAGATTTGACGTGGCGTTGATGAGATATCGGTTTAGATGAATGATTTGGGTACGATGTTGTGACGGCTTTTCTTCCGGAAAGTTCCATCATAATTCTTCACATAATTTCTGAAAGCAATGTAGCAGTGTCTGATGCCTTATTTCTTACTGACCCACCCCTTTGTAAAAGAGAGAAAATTTACATAATTTTGTCGTTTCGTTTCCCATCGCTGGGGGTTACTCTAAAAAAAACTAAACTGCAAGACTAGCCGCGTCCATCCTCTAATTACAGAATCAAGCGACTGAAATTGTGTAAATGCAGACAACTTACACGGTTTCGTCGCTTCACGCGTCTGATAAGAGTTTTAATGCTTATTTCTTGGTAAACGCTGGCCCGTCCACAACTGAAATAGGTCTTTGTTTTTATTTCAGAACAAAATGAAGGAAATTCTGTTTCTGAGCGTGAGCCGTATGCTTTGCTTTTCTCTGCAAATTAGAAACGATCTCAAGAGAAGTATGTTGCTATCCTTACGAAGGAAAGTAAAATAAGATATATCAGAATTGCCTCACTGCCGTTGCCATCCACTCCCAACCAGTTCCTCATTGCTGTAGTGTTGCTCCTCATAATAATTGCCACGCAAGTTATACAGCATCACAGGTAATTTTGATCTGAGTTTTATTTCGTACTTACATACTTTCTCCTCTTGGTCCTGTGTGTCATCTCGATTTTCCTCATTGGTAAAATGTCCAACAGATCTCAGGCTCACTTTATGGCAGCAGGGTGTCGGTGAGCGTCGACCCTCAGTAAGAACCATGACTTTCTTCAGGTTCTTTTAGATTTTTATTAAAAATAACATACTTTAAATTACTTATGTTTTAAAATCTCGAGATTGACAATAATACATGTATATCGGCCTTTTTCATGCGCCCATTCGGCACCTCTTGATATAGTTATCATTCTATGCTTTTATAATCGTCGTAAGTCTTTAATCATCTTTATCAACGTGATTAGTATTTGGCAATTTTATTCACCCTATTTGGTAAATTAGTCATGCAGTCTCTCTCTCTCTCTCTCTCTCTCTCTCTCTCTCTCTCTCTCTCTCTCTCTCTCTCTCAGAGCAATTATTGTGATCTCTTCTCCCAATCGAGGAACCTGTTTTCAACTGCACCCATTCAAGGCAAGGATTTGTACAGGCTCGTGTCTTTGAAAGTCCTGTACAATGCCCCTGTGTACCTAGTTATTGGTCGACTGTTGTGGGCTGCAGCTAATGTGGAGAAACGGGAAAAAACACAGTGGATAGACAATGCTCTGTCAAAATGTATAACATCCTATCAAACCATGAGGCCTTGGAATAGGTTCCCATTACCTCGCCGATGCAGTAGAACAAAAATACGTTCAAAAAATTCTGATATGTAATAGTAGCTGTTAAAGAGCAGTTAATGATGGCGTTTAGTCATACATTGATTTTTATAAGGAGCATATACGGAGGCATAACCATAAAGACTCAGTTCAAGTAATGAGAAAAAATTATTAATAAGGAATGAAGTTTCATTCAAGCTCATGTTACTCAGTCCCAATATCAGCTCACGAAGAGCATCAATTTCATATCTTTGGAGTTCATATGAAATATACCATAATCCATGTTGGCGCATGTACTGCATTTATCTACAAGGGACTATCTTTTATTATTATCAGTAATAATGGTAAAACTATCCTTTGTCGGGGAGATAATGTACGCTGTGGTACAGAATACGTTGGAGAACATCGATAAGAACTAGAAAGCAAGCACCACTCGATTTATTTGGCATTTTGAGAGAAACTCTGGAGATCATCTTTCAGGTATGGTTCTCAAACGTGTGCATGTATGTATATATATATATATATATATATATATATATATATATATATATATATATATATATATATATATATGTATATATATATATATATATATATATATATATATATATATATATATATATATATATATATATATATATATATATATATATATATGCATGTATGTGTGTGAGGGAAAGACACTTATTTAAATGATAAAAAGAGAACTGAAGTTTTTATTTCGTGTAGTGTCTACACAACTCTTCGATCTGCATTCGTTTTGATAGGTTGTATGAAAACTGTTTATTCGAGGAGTACTGAAATGAAAGACACCTGAACTATATATACAGTATATATATAGTTCATTAGGTTCCGCCTTAACCCACATGAAAGAAGTGTTCAGCTTCTTTAGAACAGGATCCCGAAAAAACGTGTGAGATCATCTTGGTTTTTCTGACATTTGTTGACAGGTTCATGCGTTCTTAGTTAAAGCAGCTTCGAGTAATTGACTTTTGAAAGGAAACATACTTCCATGCACCCCAGTTTACACTGCGGTTGTCGCTACTTTCATGGTAAAAAACAGCGTGATTTTGATCAGTGCCTCTTACCGTTACTTCTCTGGCAAAGCCTTTTTCCTGTGCTTTCAGCAATTCTAATTATGTAGAATTTTTGGTCACTTGTTTTCGAGGTTAAAAGGTATTTCCCAATGAAACTAGTGCTTACACGATACCTTTTCAAGGGATGCGATAAGCCTTATCGTGGGTTTCAACGGAAAGCGGAGGCTTTAATCTGAAATTTAATCGCTCTTCCGTTTCCTGTTTTTTCCTTTTATCATTTATTACAATATATACATACGCATTCATATGCGTATATGTATATATATATATATATATATATATATATATATATATATATATATATATATATATATATATATATATATATATATTTTATATATATATATATATATATATATATATATATATATATATAAAAACACGATTATATATTAGTTTGTTTGTCTGACTGAATGTGCTGTTCACTGAATACATAAAAGAAACGATTTCATCTTTTGCGAAAAACTCCTTTAAATTAGGAAATACAGTTCCCTTCGGGCACTTAATTGTTCTTTAGTTTTTCGCTCTTTCCCCTTCAGTGTTGAGAGCCATACGCAGAATTCCGTCTTCACAATTACGTACAGGCGGAGTTGGTAGGAAGGTCACGTGTAGTGTCAGCACTCCCTGTTCAACGACGCCAGTAATGAGTCTTCACGTTCCATTTGAGTTCCCGAACGCCCATCGTGCCTTAAAAGTCATGCAGCCAATTGGTGCTGCCTGTGTCAGCGTGCGTATTAATTAAGTGGGCGCGTCACGCTCTCGCTTAAACGCGTCTGCCCATTTGCATTTGGAGTTTCAGCCGGAAAACGTGATGCTCCAACGCAGTTTCGGTAATATCGAACACGTATCTCTATATACGTAAGTGATTTTTTAATAATGCCGACTAGCTTGCAAACGTTCAGCCATGCTTTGAAAAGTTTTTTTTCGACACTATCAACTAACATGCAAAAAGTTCTCTCTCTCTCACTCTCTCTCTCTCTCTCTCTCTCTCTCTGTATATATATATATATATATATATATATATATATATATATATATATATATATATATATATATATTTTTTTTATAAATATGCATAGAGTATATAATGAGAGAGCGCCTAAGTATAAAAATTTGATGGGTAATTTTGTATCTATGAATACATGGATGTGTTTTGGAAGGGGGCTGTTAATGACCTTGGGGCATCATAGTTTCCTTTCTGTTAACTTGATTATATTCAGCAGAAGAAATACCATGGCAACATTCTTCGTTGTGTGGGAAACTGTCACGGTAATTGAGTAGTCTCGCGAGGCTGTTGTTTTCTTTATTTCTTTAAATCTTCCGCTGAAAACCCTCAAGAACAGAGTCAGTAGACGATAAGTAGATAAATATGAGAGAATAGAAAATAAAACAGGTGCACCTGAATTCCTGAGACGTCTGCAGAAAACAGGAATGGATTTGTTCTTCGCTTGAACTTTTGGAGATCAGAGATTCCACAACTGCACTGGCCAAAATATTCCATATCTTAGTTATAACCAAAATAAAACCCCTGGCAAACGGAGCAGTAATAAACGTGATACCAGCAAACAAGAGTTTGCAACAGCAGCTGCCTATTGTTGCAAGCAAAAACAGCTAGGTTAGGTAAAGAAGAGTGCAGAGGATATGGCCGTTGTGGTATATTTTATGCAATAAGCTCACTTACGTCTATGCCGCAAGTCAGCATAAAGAACTGAGAAAATAAATTTGACTGATGACTTAACTATGCAATGTTTGAAGCGAGAGTCGGCACCGGAAGACCGCACTGGAAAACTACTCCAAACGCGCAGAAGGAGAAGAGGTACGCAAGATATCATAGTTGTTTCATGAATCATTCGAAAACGCTTCCACATAATTCCAAGAGCTCTCACGAGGTTTTGCATACGCTCCTGCTTGCCAAACTTCGTAATCATGGTTTTACCTCTTCCCTTTGACGGATAAGTTCCTGCTCTCTGTTTGATTCTTTAGTTTCGGTGCAGTTAATTGAGGGAAATCTGTGTTTTTTTTTTTTTTTCCAAATGATGCCTTGTCCCGTAGGATTCTGTTCTGGAAACCTAACTTCGCCTTCTGATATTTTCCTCTCGAAAAGTGCGATTCCTCTCCATGCTAACCTTCTTGTGTAGCTTGAAATAATTTTTTCAACATTTATTTAATAATACATAGGACATATTTTACCAGAGGACAAAACTCCATATAATTACGTGATTCCAGTAAAAAAAAAAATCCCTTGTCAAATACGATATGTTCGTAGACAATTCCTTACCCTCGATTATGCATGGAAACAATCATGCAATTCCGTATATGTTTTGAACGGAAACTTGAGCACCGTGTAAGAAATGTTAAAATACTTCGGGGCCATACTTAATTTTCATCCCAAAAGTGGTCATATTCAACTACCTCACTGAAATGAGGCATTTCAACTACCTCACTGAAATGAGACACTTCAAATACCTCACTGAAATGAGGGGAGAGCTGCTAATGTTTGCAGACGATAATGACAAAGACAGCATAATTGTTTGAGTGTTTTGCAGAAGGGGTAAATGATACAGCGAATGATGACAGACTTACTGAGTCACTGGATGCCAGGCAAAGCGATGGGGCAGTGGAATTTAATGTGGACGAAGGGACTGTTACCAAGATAGACTTGAGAATGAACTTCAAAGATGACGACAGAATTTTAAGTTTATTGTTGATAGAATAAGCAGCCCTTGGGGCAGCAAGAGCTCCTTGGAGCTTCACGGAGCTGTTAATATCACAAGAAGAAAAAGATTGAATTGGACGGCGTCTTACTTTGCTTTTCTCTTACGCCACACTTTTCTAGGAAAAATGACTGTACAGTAGATACCGTATTTATGCATAAAATGTGAATATTTTCGTAAAAATTTGTTTTACGGTATTTTTATAGTCGTGCATGGTACACAAGCATACGCGAACGCACACAAACATACATAAGTATATATTGTGTGTGTATGTATGCTTGTATAATATCTGTGTATCTGTTCCGTATACATATTCTCCTTTAGGCGCAAAAACATCCAGATGTATATGCATGCCATGTACCCTAAAGGTAACATAGGATACGAGTGAGTGACCCTCTTCACTAAATGTGACGTTGGCACCTGTAAGCTGTACCCTGCGTAGATGTTTTGTTTTATCTCCGTGTCTTGCGGGGGAGAATGCAAATCAGGAGACAGGTTCATAAAAATGTAGCTGTATACTCATAAAATTGTCGTCTACTTATATTCAGGATAACAAATTCAGAAAAGAAGCTAGTGTTCACGTTTACAGTTATAAAATTGAATTAAATGTCCGTAGTATATGCTTAAGAAATTTTCTGCGTTCTTTAGACCTCAGCACTGTATAGCATGAGAGTTTATTGAACAGTTAAGGTTATAATGAAAGTTACCAGAACTTGATTGTTTGGGGATATAAAATATTGGAATTTGGTGCCGAACCTATAATATTATCGGGTAAAATTATTAAATTCTTAATTAGTCCGTTAAATTTCATCATCATCAGCATTATCGTCGTCAGTACCGCGTGATTCAAAGAATCTCTGTGAAATTCCGATACTTGAGTCTTTCTTGCGCTTTTTCTTCCACAAATCTCCAGTTTCCTCGAATCTGGGTCTTCCAACTCTTCTGGTGCCCACAGGTGCCCCGCTGACGCTATTACTGAGCGATGAATTGCTGGAGATGTCCCAATGCTTGGCTTTATACCCTAAATTTCATGATTCATTCCTATATGCACTGTGGTCGATCTTTTAGCAAGGGAGAATTCCTAATTTATTAACTTCATAGTACAAAACATTCTTTCTCGTATCATGATTAACATTCTCGCAAACAAATGTTTTTGCATCTCCATGTCTGCTGTTGTTGCAACTCTGCACATCAACTTTGTTGTTTCTGTATTTTCATCACATATTCCAACTTTTTCATCCGGACACTCAATTGTACTC
>NC_089791.1:39174882-39189882 GCF_040412425.1 Macrobrachium rosenbergii
CAGTTAACTGGTTTATCTTTCTCAAGTTAAAATGAAGAGGCCGGGAAAGGTGTGGTGTTTCGAGTGTATTTGGGATAGGTTAATGACCTGTACTTACGTCTAGAGAATGCAAAGTCTTCTCGCGGCTGGCCCAAAATCGGTATCTAATGCGCAGGTATAGAGGCCGCGACGTCACGCGGTCTACTCAAGGTCCTTGGTGATCTAAAACTAATCAGTTCGTTAACAAACAAACACAGCGTAGACCTTGCTTCCTCATATTTGATATCGATATTGTCCGTAATAGCGGCTTTATATTTTTCTCTCTCTTGCTGCAATTGTGACAGTTTAAGTGGTATGTCCAACTCTTGTGCAGTAAAAGGGTACTTTGAAAATAGGAAAAAGAATAGGGATCTAATTCTTCATAGATTTCCTATGGACGACGAGTGTAGTGTTGCAAAAAGATGGAACTATGATGAAGGCACAGACACTTTACATGAACCTACATCAAAAGTGCAATGTGTAAAGGTTAGATCTTGGAAACAACTTATCCATTATAATTTCGACACCGATATAACTAAAATTCTCCTGTTTGAATCCATTATTAATATAACTAGAGCTGTATTTCCCATAGTTGGCATGGTTAATGACTTGGGGCAACAAATATAAGGTTATGGAATTCGATAGGCATTGGCATAACTAATCCATCATTTGTTAATCCTGCGGAAAATTGCTGGAAAATACATGTATTTGCCCATGCTTCTCACTTGATAATACTCATCAGAAACACTTTCTTCGACCATTAATTTATGTTATCGGACTGTAGTACTACTCGCAGTGAGTCAGGGAACTAATTATGAAAAGTAAGAGTAACCTAATGACAACTTATAAACTGTTTGAAAAGCATATAAGTGTTACAGGTAGGAGCGTATGACAATGAAATTAGTTTTACAGTTACTCTACCACTTACAAAAGCCTCAAACACTTCGGAGAAAAAGGCCTGATTGTGGACAGGCACTGGGAGAGTACAAGCCAGTTCATTTGCCTTGTTGATAAGTGGTTTGATGTATTCAGTTCTAGAGCGCCTTTAGATAGAAAGTCTTCACGGGATGCTTATGGGCTAAACGTAGAAAACCAAAACAAAGCGGTGCATGAGATGATTCACCTGTCTAGAGCAATGAAAACTCTGGGAGGCAAAGGACTTTACCCTTTCCAAAAAGGCCATGTGATGTCTTGAAATCTCTAACGAACTTGCTAGGGATGTTAGGTGAAAAATTTCCAGTATCATACATTTTGACTTATAGTTGAATCAAGGTGGACTGGAGCATGTCATCAGCACCCATCACCTATTGAATATAAGCACCGAGTTAGAGCCCATCTCCTGGGAAAAGAGAGCACTCTATTAGGCGCAAACTACAATGTCAAAAATTGTAAAAGCGAAAACATGACTGAGGCCTCATTTTCCAACTTGACAACTAAAGAAAGCACTTCTTACGAGGGTGAAGAAACTTCTCTTCAGAAAGAGTTAAGCTTATCGGTAATGTTTTGTTTGCCGGTGGAGGAATTGCAGAATGACAATGAAGACAAAGCTGTTGAAGAAGAAACATGAGAAGATGCCATGGAAGGAAGAGGCTTGCAATATGTGGGTGGTTTTATAGCCCGTAAGATTCTAAGAAAGCACATGGTTTTGGAACTATACGTAGACCAAATGAGAAGCCAATGAAGCATTCAAAATCAATGGAAAAAGTGTTTATTTGTTATCATGGGAAAAAATACCTAAAATCAGGAAGAAGTAAGGTAAAGAGTTGAGTGATGTGATAGGCAATTGCATTCCATTACCTTCAAATGTAATTCAATTTTCCGTTCGCTGCCGTACATCTTCCAGGATTCGCAGATTAAATAGGGACATTAAAGCTTCTCAAAAAGACTGGCAAAGAAAATGAAAAGTCGGTAACATAATTGTTAACCTTATGTATATATGTATTTTAAGAGTGTGAGTTGCATATAATAGCGAAAAATTTTAAGTTTTTCGTTTTTAAATTCTAATTAGTATTAGTTTTCTGTAAAAGAAAATTATTTTCCCGGCTTTGTCTGTCCGTCCTCGCTTTATTCTGTCCGCATTTTTTTCTGTCCGCACTTTTTCTGTCCGCCCTCAGATCTTGAAAACAACTGAGGCCAGAGGGCTGCAAGTTGGTATGTTGATCATCCACCCTCCAATCATCAAACACACCAAATTGCAGCCCTCTAGCCTCCAAATTGCAGCCCTCTAGCCTCAGTAGCTTTTATCTTATTTAAGGTTAAAGTTAGCCATAATCGTGCCTCGGGCAACTATATAGGATAGGCCACCACCGGGCCGTGGTTAAAGTTTCGTGGGCCGCGGCTCGAACACCATTATACTAAGACCACCGAAAGACAATCTGTTTTCGGTGGCCTTGATTACACGCTCGAGTGGCTGTACAGAAAACTCGATTGCGCATTTTTTACTTGTTTTAATTATTTGGATGAATATACGTATAGAAATGAATATGGTCAACGTGTGAAAATTAATTAAAATTTCTAATATTAAAAAGAGACAACGAGGAAACAGGAGAGAGGTTTTCCTATTGGCACAGAGCTTGGGCGGAAGAGAAAGCAGGTAGACCGCGTGACGTCACGTTTCTTAACCCCCACCTCCTCACCCCGCCCCTATATGGTCCCGCGCGCTAGACCTTGCTAAACAATATCTTGTACTCACTGAGAGAGAACGAGTACCAGCCGCTTGTCGGTGAAAATTAATTTTTATTAATGTTATCTCATGGTATGCATCACGTGCTGTCGCCTCTGCAAGTCGATATTACCACTCAAAGTTATTTTCACTATGTAGCCGATAATTGGCATTCAAAAACTTATTACTTGAGTTTGTTCTAGTCTTTTGCCAAATATTTCTGAAACTGGATCAAGATCAGCTCACTATTACCGTCATTTATTCTTTTATATATTATATATATACAGTATATATATATATATATATATATATATATATATATATATATATATATATATATATATATATATATACAGTATATATGTGTTACAATATATATATTTATAGATATGTATATATATATATATATATATATATATATATATATATATATATATATATATATATATATATATATTATATAATGGTGTGTGCGCGCATGCGTATGTGCATCCTCTCCTCACTTGTTAATTGGATAGCCTTATATTTTCATAGAAGGTCGACCACGTCCCAAATATGAGTCCATAGGAATTCTAGTAGTGATGCAGGTTATGTTTGCATCCAGAATCGTGCTCAGATTTTCAAGAAACTTGTACGCAAGGCAGGTCCACGCTTGAGGGCCATTCGTTTGTGTTTTTGTTAGTAACCAGTTTTAGACTTAATACATCCATAAAGATTTAAAGCCTTTGTGTGTTTTTTTTAATATAATTATGATGATAAAGACATGAATGCGTAAGTACGCCAAAACCATCACTCCTGATTTGAAAATGGATAATATATTCCAGTTTTTTCGTTCACGTCGGAATGTACTGAATACCGATCTGGCGAGATGACCATATCCATATCGCCTTTATGCTGGGCACGGGAGTAAATCTTCCATGGCCTGTAATTTGTACAAAAGTTGTTGGCAGACTGCTATTCTTGGGATTAAAACTCCTCTTACTTCAACAAGTCGTAGAAAAAAAATACATATATATACCTTAGTATAACCAGACCACTGAGCTGATTAACAGCTCTCCTAGGGCTGGCCCGAAGGATTAGACTTATTTTACGTGGCTAAGAACCAATTGGTTACCTAGAACGGGACCTACAGCTTATTGTGGAATCCGAATCACATTATACCGAGAAATGAATTTCTATCACCAGAAATAAATTCCTCTGCCATGGCATCTAAACTGTTCAAGATTTTTCGCAAACAACGCTTTGTTTTCAGAGCTCGATTCTCCATAACACGAGCAGACATAAGCATTATTACCACCAACAACAAAAACAATAATAATAGGAAAGGTTTTAACTGATAACTTCATCTCGATTTCTTTTTTTCTTTTTTCGACATTCAGTCTAAAGGAAAATCCAGCGAGGGTGTGGTAGCGTTACTGTAGTTTTTATCCCTAACTCCTAAGGCCGGAAACTGATGTGCAAGACACTGGCAGTTGTTTACCAAACATAAGATGCCTAAAAGACATATATCAAAATAGCCCTGGAGCCGCTATGTATGCCTGAAGAAGACTGATTTCTGACCGGACGCCTATAAACATTCAACTATCCCTTAGGCAAGGTATTTTAGGCAAAAGATCGAACGCCGCCCGTTTAAATTTAATGGGTGTCAACTTTATTCAAACGCGTATAGTCTTAAAATCAAGAATATTAGCTTGTATTGCCTCAACAGTTATTTGTGTTGAACACTCAGAGAGATGCATTGTGAGTATCAGATGCCCAAAAATGTCTCTTGCATTAATCTCTCTCTCTCTCTCAAGATCTGTTACGCACACTATATAAGGACAAGGGGAAGGTTGCGCTCTTTTGACGCCGACAACCCTAAAGGGAAAAGGGCCTTATGGTGAAAAGGAGATATACAGTATATAAACGTAAGAGTCCTTGACCAACCCAACGCATCTGTGTATTGTAATGGCCAAAATGACTTGGTAACTCCTCTGGTAAAGGATGGATACTCTCCACCGGAAGCCTGACACCCAAAAGGAAATAAATGTTCAATATCTCGTAGGGAAGAAGACTAGTCTAACACTAACACAAGCGACAGTTTACACTATCTATATAACTATTCAAATTAATTCTCCTTCATAGTAGCAAGTAATAAAATATCGAAATATAATCAGACTGATAAAGATCTCAAGTGGCATATATAGAGATATATGTTCAGTGGCCATTCTAATCGACAATGTTGACGTCGCAGACTTTTATTATCTTTATGTAGGTACTGGCCAGAATTTTTTTCCAAGAGCAGGAAAGAATTAAAAAGCCCATTATTCTATAATAATGTTTTATTTCACAACATTATAATCTCAATAATGCCTCTAACGTAAGAACAGCACTAAATAAATATATATATATTTGTGTTTATACACATGTATGTATGTATGTGTGTATATATATATAAATTGATAGATAGGTAGATATAAATAAACAGATCAATAGATAGATTTATAAAGAAAGACTCATATAGATAAAACAAGACAGAGAACGAAAGAGTGTAATATCACGGGTAGACATTTCGTTCTTCATTATACATGTTTTTAATTTTCAACAAAGGTATTTTATATGTGTGTATGTATATGTATATGTATATATATACACATATTTATATAAATGAATCACAAAAATATGGAACGTGATGAATATATAAATGAAGACAAATTCCACGAAAGGAAGAGAAACAATGGAGTGTTGCAGGCCTTTGACTTATAGCCCTTTACTTAGCTTTAAGTAAAGGACTAAAGTCGAAATATGTATATATATATATATATATATATATATATATATATATATATAATGTGTGTGGTATGGTGTCTCTATCCACCTATCTATCTATATATATATATACATATACATATATATATATATATATATATATATATATATATATATATATATATATATATATATATTGTTTCACATTTTTTTCTGAGAATACATTTCCATCAGCAAATACGAAATTCTCAATGTCACTCCCTTGAATTAAAATGCATAATCCGTTAGCATTTAACGAAGGCGAGGACGTGCTGCAGCATTAGCAAATATTAAAAATGCCCTAGGAACTTTCTGCAAGAAGGTAACAATAAGCCTCTGATAAATGGTCTAATGAATCTATTTAAAACCAAGTAATACGGTATGAAAAAATGGAAGTAATTAGATATGATATGAAAAATATGGCACTGATTTACGACATATTCCTTGCTATAAGTAAAGTTATTTTTTTATGTACTTCATAATATCTTAAGTTGTAAAGTGGTCAGGTGACAGGAAATATAATTTTGCTCTTCGATATTGCTTTATGGTAATTATCTGTTGACTGAAATAAAGCCAATTATATCAGATTACGATATTTTGCTTTGATAAACTTATCTTAAAGTAAGCGCTGCAAATTCAGATATCAGAATGCCCACACGTTTTTGAATAGTTCTACTTTTTTTTTTTACCAAAAACTGCAGTATCTTCATTTCGTTGTAGTAATTATGCATATGATATTGCACTTTTATGAAAATTAGGAATATGATGCTAGTCAAAATATTAGTTAATCATATCACAGTTTGCGCTTTGAGACAGAGTAATGTTGGTCCGTTTAGATTAAACCAGCCTTTGGGGGTGTGAAAGGAAGTAGGGGCGGCCTTGTGTGAACCTCCGGAGTATGGCCAACCAACTAAGACGAGGGAGAGAGAGAGAGAGAGAGAGAGAGAGAGAGAGAGAGTTGCGCTTGCATCTATAGCCACCTCTCTAAATACTCGATGAGAACCGCGACCAGGTTCGAGGGATTTAGTAGAGGCTGTCTTTCCACCTCCTGTCTTCTTTCTTCAGAGAAGTCCTTCTTCATTTCTTCTTCGTCCCTGTTGACAAAATATTGTCGTGAAAGGATTTGTCAGGAGGACAGAATGAAAGTGCGCCCTCGTGCGGTTATGTTGCAAATATAACAAAACAGTGTTGTATCACTTTGTCATCTATCAGTGACAGACGTTATTCCAAAATTGGTCCTATTAGCCGCCAATGAAAGTCAGTGTTAATAAAAAGATTATCGGAAAAATATTAGGGTTATACAACTCATTACTATATGCACAGTGTTCATGAAACTCTTGAACCAGAGATAGAGAAAAGGTCACAAAAACCATGAGACACTTACATAATGCTAGAGTCCATAGGGTTCGTGAAGAGCGAGTAAGGACAGTCGTCGTGGTAAGCGAAACACTTTCCAGTGGTTTTTCCAGCTCTCTCGGCTGCTACATATTCTGGAAGCCTCTTTTCCGCGTCTGGTGCCAAGCTAGCGCTGGAAATGAGACGTGTAAAAGTGCTTTTTAACGAGACCTGGACGGTTGCAGTTTCGGAGGAGGGTTATCTATCATTTCTGGAAGATAAATGGGGTGGGATGGGGTTGCAAAAGCTATGGTAGGCGACGAAGTTTGCACGCACACCACGATCAGCAGTGTTTCTTCGAGTAATTCTTTCATTGATTAAGGATCAAGACATCAGTATTTCATTAACCTCTATTTGAGCAAACCTCGACTGACGTAATGTTTTAACTTGTGATTTTCCTTTGAGTTCAAAAAAAAAAATTAATCCGTATGACTGCTGAGCCCATGAAATTTCAAATTGACAATTTTCATTGTTTTGTCATTTTCTATATCGTTATGCAACAATTTGTTCATTAGCATTCAACTCTCGGAATATGTTGCAAATTCATCTTGCATAAAAAGTCCGATTCGTTTATTTTCTAACTTACTTGATTGGTATTCTTTCTGCAGGTTCCACTTTCTTCAACCTACCTGAATATTTATATCACCACCAAATTATATTCAGAGTTCGTCCCATTTGCGCACTCATAAGTATGTATATTAAGGCAGAGAGAGAGAGAGAGAGAGAGAGAGAGAGAGAGAGAGAGAGAGAGAGAGAGAGAGAGAGACTGCATTATCGTTACATTCCCAGAATTACATACCTGAAGAAGAGTTCCAAGAACTCGCCGAAGAATCCGTGGTTATCCAAAGGGTACTGAAACATTTCACAGATGGCTCGAAGAAGACACGCCTTCCCCTCCAGACCCGCAGTTAGTATGGCGTCCTCCATGATCGAGTATAACATTTCTCTACAAAATTGGGGAAATGCAGTCTCGAATTAATGGGTTTTCGATGTCGAATTGTAGAATTTAGAAAACTATACTGTGTGAAAGGAAAGGAATGATGAATGACTTAAGTACAGACAATTCTAATTGATTCGGGTATAATGTTTTCATTCCATTCCTAATTATTGCAGCTCACAATAGACATCTGATTTTTTTTAACTGGTTAATGAAATGTAATGTAATCTGTAATCTAAACTGAGAAACCTGATCTTCGAACTTTCATATCTTCCTTATTTTTATAAGCTGAAGGCCTACTGCAAATGTGTCATGTTTGATTACGATTTTATAACAGAAATCAAAGAAAAATAACCGCAGTAAGTAATTTGGGAAGTTTCCACTTTTAAAATTGTTCTCATTTTATTAAGTGTAGAGGTCAGTGATGCTGCCAGCCAACCAAATACCCTTTTATAGCCCAGATCCGGATAAAAAGGGTGGGGTTTAAGCCGTGAAATGAGGCGACTCTTACCTGTCGCCCCCGGGAAATCTCGAATCAGATCTTTTAGTACGGACGTGTCTCCTCCTCCTTGGGATGTCTGCCTCCGGGTCAAGCTCGTCGTCGAAGATACTCCAAAGCCCAAAAGGATGTTCCTCGCTTGTGAGACCCAGGTCGTCAAGAGTTACTGCAAAGTGATGTGGATAAACGGCAGGGTTTATGATTGAGCAAATAGCTGGGAAACATGCATGTATGTATATACATTATGTACGTATGTATGTATGTATTACTAACAGATCGCAAGCCCACCCGCTTCTTAAAATGCAAAAAAGTAACTGTGAATGCACTGCATGCACGTTTGTGTATTTTTGCGTATTTTCGTGAATTCTCTGTCAACATTATAAGCGTAATTTGAAGGATTTTTCCAGTCTTCAACCGACGGTCTATGGCCAGCTTTGGATGTAAGAGTGATGACTTTCAATCGCAGAAAAAAAAAAGCTGAGAGAGAAAAGAAGAAACCTCGATCACGTCAGAATTACTACTTACGTTGCAGTGGAACCGAGACCTGCAGGTTCGGCGTTCCGAGGCCGGTTGGAATGTTCCCCCTGAACGGAACACTGAACGACGAGATGAAGAAAAAGAGGGAGCCCGGTGGGAAGACGATTCGTCTCTCACGCGTGAAGTACAGGAATCTCTTCTTTCGCGACAGTTCCTCCTTCTTCTCCTTTCCCTCCACCTCGTCCTCTACGGGTCTAGAAGTAAGGAAAAAGGAGGATGAATTGGTTGGTACCACGCGAAAACGTGTTAATTATCGGGTCTCGGAAAATTTTGTCTGAAAGAAAGATAAAAATGGAGGAAAACATTGGTACCACACAGTAACTGTCCAAGCATCACTAGCTCAGGAAAGCTGCGTTCATGACTTTTCTCCTTATCTTAAGCATCAGGTGTTATCACAATGTCATAGTTCGGCTATGTTATCTGACATTACTGACGGTGAATCATTTGGTGGTCACATAGGAGGCAGTGTCATGTTGAAGCAAGGGTTTGCTGTTGTTCCTTATTTACATTCTGTACTGGGCAGACCTTGTGCAGCCGGACATAATTCAAACACGTGAAATTGTCACTAAAACCTAAGCATTCCCGGATTATCTCTAGAAGACGGGCAGCTCCATTATCTGCCCAGTTATTTTCTCAGAGGTTGTAAAAAAAATCTCTTAAATTGCTCAGTCTCATTACTGGAAATTAACCAGTATTGTGCGATGTAAAATAATTATGATCTGATGTGTAGCATTGCGTTTGGAGTGCTTAGTGCTAATTTGACTAGTATAACCTTAGTTTCCAAACCGATTATATTTTTATTTATGAAATGTGTTATTTTTTTACCTGCCTTTTCAGCCAATTGTTTTCTTATCCAGATTGAAAAGTCCTTTTCCTAAGGAAAGTAATGAAATTAACTGTTTTTATTGATTAACTAGATTTGGTAAGCTTCCTTAAAGTATTTTGGCTTGCTTTCCCGTCGGTGGTGTATCTCAGGCGTACAGCACTGGGCTTGCATTTTGAAAGTCCTTGGTTTGATCCCAGCTATGAGTAAAATATGGGGTAGAGATATGCTGACCACCCTGTGCGTTTTCCTGTAGCCTAGGACGCATGCTGTTCTGCAAGACATGCCCCAACACCATTCGGTGGTAGGCTGTGGGACTACCCTTCACTCTAATAGTACTGATTAAGTAGAATATCTTTTGACCGAGCTTTAAATGCAATGAATAAAAAGATGGCAACCGAAGTTTCAAATGGTTCACAAATAGTTTAGCAATTGATTTGTGGAACTGAAAGCTTTCTATGCTTCAAGTTTACCCTCTGCGAGCACCACGTTTGTTCGTTCGTCCGTGTGTGTGTGTGTGTGTGTTTGTTTTTCTTACCCACATATGCCCATCCGTTCTCTGTACTTAAAGTTGTTTGATAATTTTGATTTAAACATTTTAAGATTAAGTCTTGCAAGTACTGTATATATATATATATATATATGTATGTATATATATATATGTATAATATATATATATATATATATATATATATATATATATATATATATATATATATATATAAATATATATATATATATATATATATATATATATATAATATATAAATATATATATATTATTATTAATTTAAACATACGTCATCTAACCGAGATTTTATTCACAAAAATTACAAGCTGTCAAGGACTCATCTTGTCTCCATCGCCCAGTAGCCGTAAAAACCGGACAATGGGGAATGATTAGTTGTAGAAAGCCTGCAAAAAGTATATCTTAGTTTAATCCAGACCACTGAGCTGATTAACAGCTCCCTAGGGCTGGCCCAAGGATTAGATTTACTTTTACGTGGCTAAGAACCACCAAGGTTACCAGCAACGGGACCCAGCTTATTGTGGAACCCGAACCACATTATAGCGAGAAATGAATTTCTATCACCAGAAACAAATTCCTCTTTGTTCTTCACTGGCCGGTCGGAGTTTCAACCTCGCGGCCAACAGAGTGGTAGCTGAGAACGGAACCCGCTCACCCAGCGAAGAAAGCCTGCAACGTTTGTGAATAAAATGTCCGCAGTTACCATCATGTTCAAATGGGTTCCCTGTTATTCTTTGTGTGAATGCACAGGCAGTTGTACGAGTGATCAAATTATTATATATATATATTACATAGTAGCATATATATAGCATATATATATATATATATATATATATATATATATATATATATATATATATATATATATATAGTGAGAGAGAGAGTATCTATAACAGATGTGTATCCAATATTGTATGTGGTGGATCTAAGAGTCAAGGTCAAGGTCATATATATATGTCAAAGATCAGATAGGGATTTGCCATCTGCGGGGCTGTGTGTTTTATAACCATATCTTTTTTCTTCTCCTTCTTCTTCTTCTTCTTCTTCTTCACAAAAACACCTAAGGTAAGATCATTCTTTATCCATGCAGTTCATTATGATGCCTCAGGCGATTTGCAGCGTGACAAACCGTACGTGTGTAAAGGTATAAGCGTTTATGTACGACTGCGTTGTTCACTAAATTAAGTCCTACAAGTATTTCATGTACGTACTAGCTATGTATTCAGGACGAAAGCTTCGTTTTTTTTTTTTTTTTTTCACGATCCCCGGCAAAGTTTAGCAGTCAATAAGTGGTCTCACCAATGTTTCTGATTCTTGGGCCTAATTCAATCGCTGTATGTTTTTCCAACACTAATAAGTTATGTATTAATAGAATATTCGTGTATTACTGAGAATAGGCCGATATGTTTACAGATGGTCATTAGTGGACTGCAGCACATCATTAGTGTGTAACTTTTTTTTCACGGAGATTTTTTTTATTTAAATGCTAATAATAACAGTTCAGGCATGTTAGCCCTTTGTAATAGGAAGAAATGATAGGGTGAATATGACCATGTTTAAAGGCAGAAGTCGTGACAATTCTTCAGCGTATTTCAATCGCTTTTACATTTCTGAACTTCCTGAATCACGGCACAAATCACCGACTTTTCAAAGAATAATCATCACGCGCTCACTTCATACACCCCGGATAGACTGATGGGTTTTTAATGTAAACCGCCATTATATGACCGATATCGGTTGGACTTTGCTATCTGCAGCCGATTTCAAACAAGAACGCTTTCATTGTTTTCATCATCAACTCACATTAACTTGGGTGGATTAACGGTGACGTTGGAGAAAAGCGAGTGAAGACAGAGCTGATGATAAAACGAACAGTCTCCCGTTTCCTTTCCCGCTTTCTCGGCCGCTAAGTAATCGGCTAGACGCACCTCAGCATAGGCAGCTCGGCTCGCACTGAAATTGAGAGGGGGGGAAAAAGAATGCCTTCAATATAGATCAATGTTCTTGGTGTACTCCAAGTTAAAAATGCTTAGTTAAATAAATAACATTTTTTATGTAGATAATGATGCAGATCTTAGAAATTGTATATTTTTGAATAACCATTCGACGACGAGAAAAACTCTCTCTCTCTCTCTCTCTCTCTCTCTCTCTCTCTCTCTCTCTCTCTCTCTCTCTCTCTCTCTCTCTCTCGCATCATTGAGAAAGTGAGTAAAACATGATGTAAGCAACCTCTGCAGCTTGAAACTACATTCTTCAGCCCAATTTATGTTCATAACATGCAGTTACTTGCCCTTGGTAGAAAAACTAAACAACTCGTGGAACGTGTTTATTGAACCTCAACACATAATCACTCCCATAACTTTAGTCCATGAGTTGTATATTTCTCAGAGGGTTTAAAAGGAACTTGAAATCTGAAGTGTTCTCATATAGTCTGCTGGCGACAGTCTAATTCTGTTTCTTGTAATAGCCAGTGATCTCAGAATTTCTGTTTCTTAAATAAAATAGCTTAGAACACTTTTTTGTGAATCTTGGATTCAGAGGAAAAATGAATGAAGAAATTTTCATTGCCAGATGGGATTGCCACGCTGCTTAGAGTTAGTGTTGAAACCATTACGTCATCATGGTGTAAAACACTCGTTGCATTATAAAGCCTAGTTTATCAGTGTCTTGTTCCGTAATGCCACAAAACACTCAACAGTCAAGTAAACTGGAGGAAGTCACTGCATGTTAGAAGACACTCTCGCACTTATTCTGTTGTAAAGGTCACCCTGGAATGCACTCAAAGGGAAAATTCAACCTCACGTGGAATCAGTTACCTGAAGAAGAGTTTCAGAACTTCGCCGAGGAATCCATGATCTCTTAGAGGCCCTTGGAAGATTTCACAAATGGCCCTCTGGACGCAAGGCTTCCCAAGGAGACCGATGGTCTCAATGATGTCCTCGATCACTTGAAACATCACAACTCTGTTATGGTAAAATTGCCTGTTATTTTAAGAATGTTTCTCGTCAAAGTTATTCATTTATTTGGTCAGTAATTTTTATTCATTACGGTGTTAAATTATCTTATGTCAAATATTACACATTTCACCAAGAAAGTTAAGCAATTTGCTGTTTCTGTTACATCAGGTAATCTCGTATTAACACTGTCTAGATTGTCACTAGGTCGTCAAGATTACTGGAACAGTCACGATGACAGCATAAAAAATGTTTGTGCATGAACAGTTATTCTTGTAATATAAATATTTGGTTGCTACTTTCAAGCGAAACATGGAACTCGAAGACTCGGGAAAAGTCATCAGATTTTATGGCATAATGTTGAACTTGCAGTTAGCTAATTCCAAGGTCTTTGGACCTTGACTACCACGACGTCACTATACTGAAATGTCTTAGTCATAACCATGGCCTCACCTGTCTCCTCCGGCCAAATTGACCCCGGGCACATGGTCGCTGTCACCTGGTCCCCCGCCATTGAAATAAAAAAACGGCAGCACGAACCAGGGGTTTTCGTCTGAAGTGAAGCCAAGTTCATCCGTCGCAACTGAAGAGAAAGTCAGGTCATGTCGTTTCTGTGAAATTCCTTTACAGGGGTCAATGGTCACTAAAGTCGAGGCAATGATATGCTAGACAAAATGGTGATGGTCAGGTAAGCTGATTCTTTGTATGTCGTCACCGTCATGACTATAATACAGAGCATGCGTTACATGTGGTTTTAGACAAGTATGAAAATTATAGTTGTCGGCGTTTGCAATCATGAGGGACCAACTTCCATGGAAGTATCTGATAGTAGAATTATTGGCTCTGCTGATGTGACCTGACATGCAGGATTTAGGTCAAATGGGTTATGGATGCTCATGCAGGTGCAGGAGACAGACGAAAGGTAAGGGAAAATCTACACGGCAGTACTTACTATCAAAATTGTAGTCTAAAGTCAGCGTTGCTGAATAGCCTACTGGGCCGTTCCTCAGCGGGTTCACATTGAGAAGCAGTGAAAAGCTCAGCGCCGTTCCGGTAGGCAGCGCCAGTTTCCTGTTCGAAGTGAAGAAGAGGAAACGCTTCTGGCGGGAATGTTCTCCGTCGATGTCAGTCATGTTGCGCTCTGCTTTGACCTGGTCGAGAATGACCAACTCGTTAGTCTTTTCTTTCCTGAAAGCATTGAAGGACAAAAGAGGAAATACGTTAGAGATCATGTCTGTGTATATATACGTGTGCGTGTGTGCATAACTGAATCACGAAAATATGGAACGTGATGAACATGTAAATAAAGACAAAATCCACGAAGGAAAGAGAAACAGTGGAGTACTGCAAGGCCTTTGTTTCTCTTTCCTTCGTGGATTTTGTCTTTATATATATATATATATATATATATATATATATATATATATATATATATATATATATATATATATATATATATATATATATATACGGCTGGGAAGAAAGGGCGTTGGGTCTGGTATGATACATGAAACATACGCACCGGGTCTAAGCGATGTCAGGCAGGGCAGCCGATCGAGACCACAGGTCTACCCCAAAGCCAAATCAAAAAGTCCTTCAAAAGAAGGCATCGTGCTTACCCCATACAAAAATGGGAATAAAAGCACGTTAAAGAAAAAGAAGAAGAAAGATATATATATATATATATATATATATATATATATATATATATATATATATATATATATATATATATATATATATATATATATATATATATATATATATATATATATACTGCATATATATATATATATATATATATATATATATATATATATATATATATATATATATATATATATATATAGATAGATAGG